>NC_138768.1:470852080-470917080 GCF_965119305.1 Pelophylax lessonae | reverse complement strand
AACAAGATTTGGGACAAATGGGTGCAATGCCCTGATACGGCTCAGTAGTGAAGTGGGTAACTACTTTATGCTGACCGTCCCTGTTAAACCAATATTGTTTGCTCGAGTGTTGGGCCGAATGAAAGTAACTGACTACTGCCGTATTTTTTACTATGTCTGTTCTGTTTCTAAGTGTTAATTACTGTGAATATTGGTATTTTGTACCCCTGTGTATTATGAATATGGTCGAAGTTTCAATGCACGGTTTATCTTTGTATTGTACCAAAAGTTTCAATAAACCTCACTGTTTTGAAAAAAAAGAAACACAAAGACACGAATACAATCCTTGAACAAAAGCTATTTGATAAAGGCACACAGAAAGTAGTTGGGAAACATTGAAGGTAGTAGTTACAGTGGACTGGGTAAGCAGCGGCCCCTCTTCCCCAGTCCTCCACAACAAACATCCTCAATGTCAGCTGCTACATAACCCCAATGTCAAAATATATATATTACAGCCCTTATATTTCCCAGGACACATTGAACACACAAACACATGTAGAATACTTACTTCCCATTTGAGGAGAGCCCAGGTCCTCATCACTGGGTGTCAAATCGGCCTCTTCTTGGGCACCAATGTCCTCCTGCCCCAGATCCTGGCGACTTGGCCCTGCCTGAGGCTCCTCTGTTGCTGAAGCGACATCAACCACAAAAGAAAACAAAACAAACAGTCATTCCTCCAAGTTAGACCTAATACACAACACACCAGCACATCCACATTACTTACAGTGGGCCTGAGAAGGCTGAGCCTCCACATCCTCATCACTGGTTTCTAAAAAAAACAAAAAAACATTATATATTATTTATGGACACAAATAGGCAGTAACCTCTCATCATGCTAGCACCATACTCAATGCCCCTACAATTCAGAACATAGAAGCGCACTTACACCAATGAGATGCATTGACCATGTCTTAAAACAGGAGGGCACCATGCAAATTAGGCGGTCGCTTAAGGCCTCGCACCTACAGGGGCCTTGCGGCCAGTGGCGGAGCAACAACATTTAGAAGGGTGCAGTCAGGGAAATCGCCCAAGTAAAAGATTGCTTTCAATCCTCGGATCTAAAAGTTGCAGCAGTGTGCTGCAGTCCCTTCACTGCGTCTGCCAGGTGTCTGTTGTCCGCTGACACTTACCCCTCCTTCTCTGACTGGGGATTGGCCGTCTGATCATGTTATCCTAAGATGTTGAGGAATCGGTAGGTGTGTACCTGCACCAGTAGGAAGTGACTGCCCGGTCAACTCACTCTGCTATCATCAGTTGTTGCTCTGGGAGGAGAGCTCCGCCCTGGACCCGGAACATACAGGTAACCAGGCCCAGACTTGATATTTTGCAGGCTGGTCATAGATTTGTGGTGTCTACTATGCAAAGGGGGTGAGTAGCCCCAGGGAAGTTGGAAGAGTCCGAAAATGGTTGTTGGAGAAGAAGGCCCTGGGTGGCTGGGGGACAAGGAGAGGGCCCCTGGGTGTTTTCTAGAGGAGGAAAGACCCCCAATGACGCCAGAGTCAATTGCCAGGGAAGAGAGTGGAGCTGAGCAAGTCCTGCATATCTGACCTGAAAGCCAAACATGGTGTAGATGGAGCCCTTTGCCCTACACAATGACAGCACCCGAGGTGGAAGGTGAGTGGTAGCGGGTCTTTGACATTATATAGCATATGGACTCTGTCCATTATTGGTAGTTTTGTTTGGAGTTGCCCTTTAGATGTTTAACTATGTTGTTGAGGTATGACAGCCCACTATGCTGAGACTTATAGTGCCCTAGAATGTTGAGGACTGAGGAATCCTTAGTCCCTAACAGAGGGCACTACAAGTCTTAGCATAGCAGGCAGTAGTTCCTCAGTCCCCTACAGAGAGCAGTACAAGTCCAAGCAGGTAGCCTTCTGCAGTGGGACTTGTTGTGCCCTTGACTGTGGTGGACTGATGAAGGGAAGTGTAAGGGGGGTCTCTGTAAGCTCAGATGTATGGGGGAGCTTTGGTGACCACAGAGTTCCCTTTTACACCAGAGTCCCCAGCTTCCCCCCTCAAATAATGGTTCCGTGAACTCTCCTTACATCAGAGTCTTCACACTTCCCTCTTACAATGTAGTAAGTCTGGAGACTCCGATGTAAAGGAGGCTCTGTAAAATGTGATTAGAGATTTGAAAATTCTACCATTTTTTTTTTCTACTTACGATCCACAATTTCGAGCTGCTGAAATGGCTCGCTGTCTCGGAAAGCGTATTTAAGTGTGGCCGTCCTCCTCCTCCCCTTCTTCACCAAAAGCACAAGAGGGTGCCGTCCGTCCGCTTTGGCTAGAAGCAGAAGAGAAAAAAGAAACATAAAAAATACGAATGTACATAGTAGTATTAAAGGTTGTGAAGAGACACTTGATGGAGGTAGGAAAGGTAGGAGCGAGAGGGAGGGGAGGGGGGCGGGGGTGTTGGTATTAGTGTTGTTGCATAACTAAACACATGTCCACCTACCCAAAAAATTGTAACCTATCTGGTCACATGTAATGTATATTTTTACTTACCGGAGATTTGCTCCACAGCCTTTTTCAGGAGCCTGGGTGAGCGCCTTTTGGCATCACTCCAGGCCCGCTGCAGATCCACCACCCGAGCCTGGAACATGAATCTCCGCCGCAGCCTCATCCGGACACGACACATCATCTTGTGCTTTTGGTGAAGATGCATGTTCACCTTATCATACCCCCAGAGGAGGAGGAGCTGTGGAAAGAGCAGTGTATGTTTGAGTCCAAGTATGTCCAAAATAGTACAGTCTTCAAAAAACATGCTAGGTCGTCTTTGAGATATTGTAGAACAAAGAATTCCATTTCTGGTGATACATATACATCGATGTCCAAATCTACCTCCATGACATAGGTTGCCCCACACTGGTGATTTCCTCTACATGATATTGCCATTTTCTCAATTGGCCTTTCATTACGCACCCAGGTCCGCCATCAGGGAGGGACAGCCAGTCACTGTATTTACAACCTTATTGCTGTCCATTTAGCAGGGTGAAAATAACTTTACACACAGTCATCATATTGGGGGACTTCAATTATCCCGACATTGACTGGGAAGAGGGGACTGCACACTCGCATAAGGCCCGGCTATTCACGGAAACCTTACAGGATAACTACATGTCGCAGTTGGTGGATTCCCCTACTAGAGAGAATGCTATCCTGGATCTATTGATCACTAATGACCCAGACATAATCTCGGAGGTAGGAGTCCAGGACAACCTGGGCTCTAGCGATCACAGGATGATCACATTTAGTATAAATAACAATATAAAAAGGCAAGTGGGGAACATAAGAACCCTAAACTTCAGAAGGGCAGACTTTCCAAAATTGTACTCATTGATGGAAAGGGTAAACTGGGACCAAACCCTGGGATCACTGACCACAGAGGAAAAATGGGAATGCTTTAGAACAATATTAAGCAAAGGCATCTTGCAGTGCATTCCTATGGGGAATAAATTTAGAAGAGACAAAGCCAAACCTGGCTGGCTAAACCGTAGCGTTAAAAAACTTATTAGGGGAAAAAAATTGGCCTTCAAGAAATATAAATCAGAGGGCACCGTATCGGCCTTCCAGCAAAACAAGGAGGAAAATAAGAAGTGTAAACACGAAATCAAGATGGCTAAAATCAACTTTGAGAGACAAATAGCGGAGGATAGTAAAAAAAACCCAAAGAAATTCTTTAAATATATCAACAGCAAAAAAACTAGGGCAGAGCATATTGCACACATAATTAGCGATGATGGGAGGATGGTTACAGAGGACACTGAAAAAGCAACCGTGCTGAATTATTTTTTCTCGTCAGTCTTTACGCAGGAAAAGGAAGGGTACACTGACCATGACTGTATGGTTAGTAGTAATACACAGGACTTGCCACTATGGCTAACAGAGGGGGAAATCAGGGAAAGACTGGATAAACTTAACACAAACAAATCACCAGGCCCGGATGGCGTACATCTGAGAGTGCTCAAGGAACTCAGTATGGTTATATCTAGACCACTGTTCCTGATCTTTGCTGACAGTATTAGGACAGGAGATGTACCAGGGGATTGGAGGAAGGCTAACGTGATTCCGATATTCAAAAAGGGCCAGAGACATATCCCGGGAAATTATAGGCCTGTCAGTCTGACATCAATAATATGTAAACTTTTGGAGGGGATGATAAGGGACTATATCGTAGAGTATGCTAAAGACAACAACATCATCAGTAGTAACCAGCACGGGTTTACAAATGGGCGATCTTGTCAAACCAATCTCTTAGCATTCTACGAGGAAGTGAGCTGTGAGCTAGATAGGGGGAGACCAGTGGATGTGGTGTACTTGGATTTCGCTAAGGCGTTTGATACAGTTCCCCACAAGCGCTTAATTTATAAAATAAGGTCTGCAGGTATCGACAGCAGGGTTTGCTCTTGGATACGGAATTGGCTAAAAGGCCGTGTCTAAAGGGTAGTAATAAACAGCGCATACTCAGACTGGTCTGAGGTAGTAAGCGGGGTGCCCCAGGGCTCAGTCCTGGGACCAACCTTGTTCAATTTATTCATAAACAGCATTGAGGACGGGATCAGTAGTTCGTTATCAGTTTTTGCAGATGACACAAAATTGGCCAGGGCAATAACTGCACAGCATGAAGCAGATATCCTACAGAATTAGTGGAGTGCAAAGAAAGGTTGTAAACGGCGCTACCTGGTGCAAATAAATATTTAGATAAAAATAGAGTGCAATCTCTTATAATCCATATTAAAATGAGGGGGTGTATCCCAAAAAAATTATTAAAGATATCTACACTGTGTGTCAAGTGATTATAAATAAATTACCTGGTATGTGATGGATAAAACCCAGAAAGTGCTAAAGTGCAACAAATAAATAGCATAGACAGTGTTTTTTATTGTGATATACAAATAATAAAATCATCAACTGTGAGAAAAACAAATATTGGTGAGTATTTCTGGCAATGTTACTGTCAAGGGTGCAGCATGCCAGTGGAAACCATTTAAGTGAAGAAAGGTGAAGTCAGGGATTTAACCCTGGTGAAAAATAAACCAACAAAAAGAAAACCAGCTGCAATCACCTGTGTGACCACTAGGTGTCGCGCTGTATATACAACCTGCCCTAAGCAAATGTTCAGGCAAGATGGATCCTCACAGGTCCCCTCTCCACAATCAGCCAAGCACCAAATGGCGAATATCCATATGGGGAGAAGAAGAAAGGGGGAGCCTCGTGAAGTATACAATCAAAAACTGCAGTGAAAAGAACGTAGCATCCACTCACTGTATGGAGCCGCGGTAGCTGCCTCGCATCAGTTGCAATCGCCGGGAAGCTTCCGCGTTCCACGGCGGTAGAGTCTCAAACCGGAAGTGATGCTGTGACGCAATGGACCCGCCCTACGCGTTTCGTCATCGACGTCTGCTGGAGCGGCGTCACCACGGCGCACTCCCGGTCTTCTTATAGCCAGCCCTTGTCATGGCAACAGATAGGCTGCCGTCAGCCATCTTGGTGCTCCGTGTTCGTTGCCGAATGGAGGCCATCTTACTCCTCCCTGTATTGCTACAGGTGAGCAAAGAGGGCGGCTTAATTTACATCATTTGTGAAGCAGCTATTCACGGGGCTACTACGGAGACCACAGCATAAAAATAAATTAAAAATTGCAAAAGAAAGAGTATATCATTTTTTTCTAAAATATTTTAAACTGGGGTATAACCTTTAATGATATAAAATATAACAATTAATCGTACTGAAAAAATTTACAAAACTTAAAAACAATGTGAAGAGTCTTTGCAAGCCCTGAATGCATAAAAATACTGGGAACATTCCTAGGGCTATGCTCTATATAAGTTATCCTATCCACCTCATGGGGGGATTCGGATGTCAAGGTATATTCTTAGGAAAAAAACGGCTAAATATGTAAGGGAAAAAGCTGGAAAAACTATAATCCAACATCATCTAAAAAAACACAAACCAAAACCAAAAAAATATATAATCCGATGTTGGATGAGAAGGCTAGGACAAGAATTTTCTTGAACACATAAAAATTGCCGTTTTCAGTAGGAATGGGTATAATGGGAAGTTTATTCAAATGCAAAGAGGATATGTGTGTGTGGGAAAGGTATATATTGATAGTGTATATAAAATTGTGATAAAAAATGGTAAAATTGTTGATAAAAAGGAGGATACAAAAAGGAGGATAAAAACGGAGGATAAAAAAAGGATAAAATTGAAATAATAAAAATAGAAAAAGAGGAATTGGAACTAATGGATACGAGAAATCCTCAAAGTGTTCTGCACAAATACCAGAAGGGAGGATGGGTAGTAACAATGATAATAGATGCGGAAGAGGCTATACATCTAATGGAATTTTTTGGTACAAAAATCTGTCCAAGGTATGTACTGGAGGAACAAAACAACTACATAAAAAACTGCATAAAAAAGCGTAAAAAGCACGTGAAAAACAACAAATGCATAAAGGGAGAGAAAGAGCCAAGGCATGAGAAACGGTAAATGGAGAGTGGTAAAAATTACTGAATGTTCATGGTAAAATATAAATTATATTGAAGTGGACATGTGGAAATCCATTTAAAACTCTGAACTAGGGTTGAGCGGACACCTAGATGTCCGTGTTCGACGGGTTCGGCCGAACTTTAAAAAAAAGTCCGGGTCCGTGTCCCGGACTTTTACCGAACTTTTCCCGGACACCGAACCCCATTGAAGTCAATGGGGACCCGAACTTTAAGGCACTAAAATGGCTCTAAAACACCAAAGGAAAGGGCTAGAGTGCTGCAAATGGCAGCAAAACGTAATTAAGAGCATGGCAAGTGCTCTGCAAACAAATGTGGATAGGGAAATAACTTAAAACAACAAAAAAAAACAGAAAAATAAAACAATGTTCTTCTTCATCTCTGAAGGACGAGGCCCATATGGAGTAGGAGGGAGGTTGAGGTGGTGGTGGATGTGGCGGTGACATAGGCGTGCGCACAGGGTGTGCTGGGTGTGCCTGGGCACACCCTAATCACCTAGGGCACATAGCATTGCCAGTGAGGAGATGGGAAAGATCTCCCTGGGACCTGCTCTGCTCTATTTCTCCTTGCCTACAGGTACATGGCCCCGATACATTACTCTCCCTGCTGGCAAACACATGCATGTGTATTTCAACTTTGGGGTGCACACCTTAATGCAATAGGCTGCGCACACCTATGGGCGGTGTAGGTGGAAGCGGCGGTGGAGGAGGACCAGGGCCGGATTAACAGCATCATGGGCTTGGTGCTGAGGATTTTGAAGGGCCTTAGGGCCGTGCCTTGCCATGCACCCAGAGGAGGAAGGGTGCAGCCATGCATGCCTAATTCAACATGGGATGCTGTCTCTGAAGCCCATAAACACATCCATGCATCGCCAACTGTCCCTCCTTGTCCGGCCTTCACGCTGTGTGGGGAGGTTCTGAGGGTGCTGCCTGGGGAAGCGAGCATAGAAGCCAGACTTCTGTGTTTACAAGTGACAGAAGAGCGGTAACAGTGAATATGGCCAACCCGGGGCCTATATAAAAGGTAGGGGCCTGGAGCTGCAGCTCCAATAGCCCCTACATTAATCTGGCCCTGAGGAGGAGGACGAGGTAGCCAACACTGCTTCTTTTCACAAATTTTAAATGAGGGTACACCCCAAAAGAGTGAGAAAGAGCAAAAATGGAACAATGGGTGGGTAAGGTCGGTATCCATTGCTATTCTGCATAAGGTACGGAAAAGTCCCGTGGGATCCATGCCTGGTTCATTTTAATGAACGTGAGCTTGTCCACATTGTCTCTGGACAGGCGGCTGCGCTTGTCTGTTATAACGCCCCCAGCCGTGCTAAATACCCGTTCAGATAATACACTGGCTGCAGGGCACGCCAGCACCTCCAAGGCGTAAAGGGCAAGCTCAGGCCATGTGCCCAATTTGGAGACCCAGAAGTTGAAGGGGGCAGACCCGTCATTCACTACATGTAGGCGTGTGCACACATACTGCTCCACCATGTTGGTAAAATGCTGCCTCCTGCTAAGACGTTCCATCTGAGCTGCTGGTGCTGCTGTTTGTTGTGGCCTGCTGACAAAGCTTTTCCACATTTCGGCCATGCTAACCCTGCCTTCTGAGGTGCTGGCGGTGCCCTGGTTGCGTTGGCGACCTCCTCCTCCTCCTCCTCTGCCTTGTGCTTCCACTGTGGCCCCGCTGTCAGATGGGAATGCCAGCAGCATGGCGTCTACCAGCGTGCGCTTGTACTCGCGCATCTTGCGATCGCGCTCCAGTGAGTGAATTAAGGACGGTACGTTGTCCTTGTAACGGGGATCCAGCAGCGTGGCCACCCAGTAATCAGCACAAGTTAGAATGTGGGCAACTCGGCGGTCGTTGTGGAGACACTGCAGCATGTAATCGCTCATGTGTGCCAGGCTGCCCAGAGGCAACGAAAGGCTGTCCTCTGTGGGAGGTGTATGGTCCGTGTCCTCTGTATCCCCCCAGCCACGCACCAGTGATGGCCATGAGCTGGCCTGGGTGCCACCCTGCTGTGAACATGGTTCCATCTCCTCCTCCAGCTCCTCCTCCTCCTCATCCTCCTCATCCTCCAGAACTGTGCCCCTGCTGGACAATTGCGTCCCTGGCGTTTGCGTGTGCAGGAACCCACCCTCGGAGCCCCTTGCGAATGACTGCCCTGAAAGCCTTGGAAATGTTACCTCTTCATCCTCCTCCTCCTCCTCATCCTGTGCCACATCCTCTTCCATCATCGCCCGAATTGTTTTTTCAAGGAGGCATAGAAGTGGGATAGTTAAGCTGAGAACGGCGTCATTGCCACTGGCCATGTTGGTGGAGTACTCAAAACAGCGCAACAAGGCACACAGGTCTCGCATGGAGGCCCAGTTATTGGTGGTGAAGTGGTGCTGTTCCGCAGAGCGACTCACGCGTGCGTGCTGCAGCTGAAACTCCACTATGGCCTGCTGCTGCTCGCACAGTCTTTCCAGCATGTGCAAGGTGGAGTTCCACCTTGTGGGCACGTCACATATGAGGCGGTGAGCGGGAAGGCCGAAGTTACGCTGCAGCGCTGCCAGGCGAGCAGCAGCAGGGTGAGAACGCCGAAAGTGCGCACAAACGGCCCGCACTTTCTGCAGCAGCTCTGACATATCGGGGTAGTTTTTAAGGAACCTCTGCACCACCAAATTCAGCACATGCGCCAGGCAAGGGATGTGCGTCAAACCGGCTAGGCCCAGAGCTGCTATGAGATTTCGCCCGTTATCGCACACCACCAGGCCGGGCTTGAGGCTCGCTGGCAGCAACCACTCATTTGTCTGCTGTTCCATGCTCCTCCACAACTCCTGCGCGGTGTGTGGTTTGTCCCCCAAACAGGCAAGTTGTAAAACTGCCTGCTGTCGTTTACCCCTGGCCGTGCTGAAGTTGGTGGTGAAGGTGTTACGCTGTCCGGATGAGGAGGCGGTAGAGGATGAGGAAGCGGAGTAGGAGGAGTTAGGAACAGGAGGCAAACTGAAGCGCCCTGCAATCCTCGGTGGTGGAAGGACATGCGCCAAATTGCTATCCGCCTCAGGCCCATCCGCCACTGCATTTACCCAGTGTGCCGTTAGGGAGATATAACGCCCCTGACCGTGCTTACTGGTCCACGTATCCGTAGTTAGGTGGACCTTGGCACAGATGGCGTTGCGCAGTGCACACCTGATTTTTTCCCCCACTTGGTTGTGCAGGGAAGGGATGGCTTGCCTGGAAAAGTAGTGGCGGCTGGGCACGACGTACTGTGGGACAGCCACCGACATAAGGTTTTTAAAACTGTGCGTCTCCACCAGACGGAATGACAGCATTTCAAAGGCCAATAATTTTGAAATGCTGGCATTCAGGGCCAGGGATCGCGGGTGGTTAGGGGGGTACTTCCTCTTCCTCTCAAGTGTTTGGGAGATGGAAAGCTGAACGCTTCCACGGGACATTGTGGAGATGGTTGTTGGTGACCCAGGTGGTGGTGTTGCTGACAGATCGTCTGTTTGCGGGGTGGCAGGTGCCGGTATCACTACAGATGTGGCTGGAGCGGCCGAGACTGCAGCAGAAGAGGAAGCAGGATGAGCCAGAGACGTTTCTTGGTTTTGAAGGTGTGTACTCCACTGCAGCTCGTGCTTTGCACTTAGATGCCTGATCATGCAGGTTGTGCTCAGGTTGAGAAGGTTCATGCCTCGCTTCAAGCTCTGATTGCACAGGGTGCAAACCACTCGTGTCCTGTCATCAGCACATTTTCTAAAGAACTTCCACGCTAGAGAACTCCTTTGAGCTGACTTTGGTGCGCTCGTTCCCTTGCTGCGTTGGGCAGTAGCGGGCGTAGTGTCTAGGGCACGGCCGCTCCGCTTCTGCACCCTGCTCCCTCTTCTGCTGTGCTGGTGGCTCTGTGCGACCACCGCCTCTTCCTCCAAACTACTCAGTTCACCTGCATGACGTTCATTCCATGTGGGGTCGAGGACCTCATCGTCCTCCACATCATCTTCCACCCAGTCTTCACCCCTGCCCTCCTTGTCGGTCTCCACAATGCTGAACGCCGCAGCAGTTGGCACCTGCGTTTCGTCATCATCGGAGACGTGCTGCGATGATCCTTGCATGTACTCATCTTGAGAAATAAGTGGTTGGGCATCGCTGCACTCAATCTCTTCCACTTCTGGGGCAGGGCTAGGTGGATGGCCCTGGGAAACCCTGCTGACAGAGTCCTCAAAAAGAATAAGAGACTGCTGTATGGCTTGGGGCTCAGACTGCTGGCCTGATTTGCAAGGGGGTGAGGTGAAAGACGGTTGGACATTGGCTGCAGGTGCCAACTCTGACCTTTCTGCAGTAGACTGGGTGGGAGACAATGTGAAGGAACTGGAGGCACTGTCAGCAGCAAACCAATCTACTATCGCCTCAACTTGTTCTGGCCTCATCACTTCTAGGGGCGTTTGATGCCCTACCAAATACTGATGCAGGTTCTGTCGCCTACTCACACTTGAGGAAGGTGTTTCACTTGTGCGTGTAGCTGGCACAGATCGACCATGTCCTCTCCTTGCAACAGGAGCTCTACCAGCAGCACCACGACCCAGGCCACGGCCCTTATTTGACGGTCTCCTCATATTTCTGTAATTTAAGATCTTGCCCTAGAAAGGTTTTTATTGAATAGCGGAATAGAAAATATGATCCAAAAAAAGTGTATGTATATCACACGTACACAACCACACTAGGCCCCAATTACTATTGTTTGTACCCCTAAAAGGCTAGATGAGGAGTAGGGGGAGTATGGAACAGGCATCACCCTCAAACCTTCAGAAGTATGAGATGAACCCCAACAACTTGGAAAGGTGGATCTCTCTCACACGTACCGACACAGACTATCCCGCAATTCAATTGATCCTCAAAGGTTTTTATTGAATAGCGGAATAGGAAATATGATCAAAAAAAGTGTATGTATCTCGCACGTACACAACCACACTAGGCCCCAATTACTATTGTTTGTACCCCTAAAAGGCTAGATGAGGAGTAGGGGGGGTATGGAACAGGCAGCACCCTCAAACCTTCAGAAGTATGAGATGAACCCCAACAACTTGGAAAGGTGGATCTCTCTCACACGTACCGACACAGACTATCCCGCAATTCAATTGATCCTCAAAGGTTTTTATTGAATAGCGGAATAGGAAATATGATCAAAAAAAGTGTATGTATCTCGCACGTACACAACCACACTAGGCCCCAATTACTATTGTTTGTACCCCTAAAAGGCTAGATGAGGAGTAGGGGGGGTATGGAACAGGCAGCACCCTCAAACCTTCAGAAGTATGAGATGAACCCCAACAACTTGGAAAGGTGGATCTCTCTCACACGTACCGACACAGACTATCCCGCAATTCAATTGATCCTCAAAGGTTTTTATTGAATAGCGGAATAGGAAATATGATCAAAAAAAGTGTATGTATCTCGCACGTACACAACCACACTAGGCCCCAATTACTATTGTTTGTACCCCTAAAAGGCTAGATGAGGAGTAGGGGGGGTATGGAACAGGCAGCACCCTCAAACCTTCAGAAGTATGAGATGAACCCCAACAACTTGGAAAGGTGGATCTCTCTCACACGTACCGACACAGACTATCCCGCAATTCAATTGATCCTCAAAGGTTTTTATTGAATAGCGGAATAGGAAATATGATCAAAAAAAGTGTATGTATCTCGCACGTACACAACCACACTAGGCCCCAATTACTATTGTTTGTACCCCTAAAAGGCTAGATGAGGAGTAGGGGGGGTATGGAACAGGCAGCACCCTCAAACCTTCAGAAGTATGAGATGAACCCCAACAACTTGGAAAGGTGGATCTCTCTCACACGTACCGACACAGACTATCCCGCAATTCAATTGATCCTCAAAGGTTTTTATTGAATAGCGGAATAGGAAATATGATCAAAAAAAGTGTATGTATCTCGCACGTACACAACCACACTAGGCCCCAATTACTATTGTTTGTACCCCTAAAAGGCTAGATGAGGAGTAGGGGGGGTATGGAACAGGCAGCACCCTCAAACCTTCAGAAGTATGAGATGAACCCCAACAACTTGGAAAGGTGGATCTCTCTCACACGTACCGACACAGACTATCCCGCAATTCAATTGATCCTCAAAGGTTTTTATTGAATAGCGGAATAGGAAATATGATCAAAAAAAGTGTATGTATCTCGCACGTACACAACCACACTATGCCCCAATTACTATTGTTTGTACCCCTAAAAGGCTAGATGAGGAGTAGGGGGGTTATGGAACAGGCAGCACCCTCAAACCTTCAGAAGTATGAGATGAACCCCAACAACTTGGAAAGGTGGATCTCTCTCACACGTACCGACACAGACTATCCCGCAATTCAATTGATCCTCAAAGGTTTTTATTGAATAGCGGAATAGGAAATATGATCAAAAAAAGTGTATGTATCTCGCACGTACACAACCACACTAGGCCCCAATTACTATTGTTTGTACCCCTAAAAGGCTAGATGAGGAGTAGGGGGGGTATGGAACAGGCAGCACCCTCAAACCTTCAGAAGTATGAGATGAACCCCAACAACTTGGAAAGGTGGATCTCTCTCACACGTACCGACACAGACTATCCCGCAATTCAATTGATCCTCAAAGGTTTTTATTGAATAGCGGAATAGGAAATATGATCAAAAAAAGTGTATGTATCTCGCACGTACACAACCACACTAGGCCCCAATTACTATTGTTTGTACCCCTAAAAGGCTAGATGAGGAGTAGGGGGGGTATGGAACAGGCAGCACCCTCAAACCTTCAGAAGTATGAGATGAACCCCAACAACTTGGAAAGGTGGATCTCTCTCACACGTACCAACACAGACTATCCCCCAATTTAACTGATCCCCAAAGGTTTTTGATTAAATAGCGGAATAGAAAATATGATCCCAAAAAAGTGTATGTATATCACACGTACACAACCACACTAGGCCCCAATTACTATTGTTTGTACCCCTAAAAGGCTAGGAGTAGGGGGAGTATGGAACAGGCAGCACCCTCAAACCTTCAGAAGTATGAGATGAACCTCAACAACTTGGAAAGGTGGATCTCTCTCACACGTACCAACACAGACTATCCCCCAATTTAACTGATCCCCAAAGGTTTTTGATTAAATAGCGGAATAGAAAATATGATCCCAAAAAAGTGTATGTATATCACACGTACACAACCACACTAGGCCCCAATTACTATTGTTTGTACCCCTAAAAGGCTAGGAGTAGGGGGAGTATGGAACAGGCAGCACCCTCAAACCTTCAGAAGTATGAGATGAACCCCAACAACTTGGAAAGGTGGATCTCTCTCACACGTACCAACACAGACTATCCCCCAATTTAACTGATCCCCAAAGGTTTTTGATTAAATAGCGGAATAGAAAATATGATCCCAAAAAAGTGTATGTATATCACACGTACACAACCACACTAGGCCCCAATTACTATTGTTTGTACCCCTAAAAGGCTAGGAGTAGGGGGAGTATGGAACAGGCAGCACCCTCAAACCTTCAGAAGTATGAGATGAACCTCAACAACTTGGAAAGGTGGATCTCTCTCACACGTACCAACACAGACTATCCCCCAATTTAACTGATCCCCAAAGGTTTTTGATTAAATAGCGGAATAGAAAATATGATCCCAAAAAAGTGTATGTATATCACACGTACACAACCACACTAGGCCCCAATTACTATTGTTTGTACCCCTAAAAGGCTAGGAGTAGGGGGAGTATGGAACAGGCAGCACCCTCAAACCTTCAGAAGTATGAGATGAACCCCAACAACTTGGAAAGGTGGATCTCTCTCACACGTACCAACACAGACTATCCCCCAATTTAACTGATCCCCAAAGGTTTTTGATTAAATAGCGGAATAGAAAATATGATCCCAAAAAAGTGTATGTATATCACACGTACACAACCACACTAGGCCCCAATTACTATTGTTTGTACCCCTAAAAGGCTAGGAGTAGGGGGAGTATGGAACAGGCAGCACCCTCAAACCTTCAGAAGTATGAGATGAACCCCAACAACTTGGAAAGGTGGATCTCTCTCACACGTACCAACACAGACTATCCCCCAATTTAACTGATCCCCAAAGGTTTTTGATTAAATAGCGGAATAGAAAATATGATCCCAAAAAAGTGTATGTATATCACACGTACACAACCACACTAGGCCCCAATTACTATTGTTTGTACCCCTAAAAGGCTAGGAGTAGGGGGAGTATGGAACAGGCAGCACCCTCAAACCTTCAGAAGTATGAGATGAACCCCAACAACTTGGAAAGGTGGATCTCTCTCACACGTACCAACACAGACTATCCCCCAATTTAACTGATCCCCAAAGGTTTTTGATTAAATAGCGGAATAGAAAATATGATCCCAAAAAAGTGTATGTATATCACACGTACACAACCACACTAGGCCCCAATTACTATTGTTTGTACCCCTAAAAGGCTAGGAGTAGGGGGAGTATGGAACAGGCAGCACCCTCAAACCTTCAGAAGTATGAGATGAACCCCAACAACTTGGAAAGGTGGATCTCTCTCACACGTACCAACACAGACTATCCCCCAATTTAACTGATCCCCAAAGGTTTTTGATTAAATAGCGGAATAGAAAATATGATCCCAAAAAAGTGTATGTATATCACACGTACACAACCACACTAGGCCCCAATTACTATTGTTTGTACCCCTAAAAGGCTAGGAGTAGGGGGAGTATGGAACAGGCAGCACCCTCAAACCTTCAGAAGTATGAGATGAACCTCAACAACTTGGAAAGGTGGATCTCTCTCACACGTACCAATACAGACTATCCCCCAATTTAACTGATCCCCAAAGGTTTTTGATTAAATAGCGGAATAGAAAATATGATCCCAAAAAAGTGTATGTATATCACACGTACACAACCACACTAGGCCCCAATTACTATTGTTTGTACCCCTAAAAGGCTAGGAGTAGGGGGAGTATGGAACAGGCAGCACCCTCAAACCTTCAGAAGTATGAGATGAACCCCAACAACTTGGAAAGGTGGATCTCTCTCACACGTACCAACACAGACTATCCCCCAATTTAACTGATCCCCAAAGGTTTTTGATTAAATAGCGGAATAGAAAATATGATCCCAAAAAAGTGTATGTATATCACACGTACACAACCACACTAGGCCCCAATTACTATTGTTTGTACCCCTAAAAGGCTAGGAGTAGGGGGAGTATGGAACAGGCAGCACCCTCAAACCTTCAGAAGTATGAGATGAACCCCAACAACTTGGAAAGGTGGATCTCTCTCACACGTACCAACACAGACTATCCCCCAATTTAACTGATCCCCAAAGGTTTTTGATTAAATAGCGGAATAGAAAATATGATCCCAAAAAAGTGTATGTATATCACACGTACACAACCACACTAGGCCCCAATTACTATTGTTTGTACCCCTAAAAGGCTAGGAGTAGGGGGAGTATGGAACAGGCAGCACCCTCAAACCTTCAGAAGTATGAGATGAACCCCAACAACTTGGAAAGGTGGATCTCTCTCACACGTACCAACACAGACTATCCCCCAATTTAACTGATCCCCAAAGGTTTTTGATTAAATAGCGGAATAGAAAATATGATCCCAAAAAAGTGTATGTATATCACACGTACACAACCACACTAGGCCCCAATTACTATTGTTTGTACCCCTAAAAGGCTAGGAGTAGGGGGAGTATGGAACAGGCAGCACCCTCAAACCTTCAGAAGTATGAGATGAACCCCAACAACTTGGAAAGGTGGATCTCTCTCACACGTACCAACACAGACTATCCCCCAATTTAACTGATCCCCAAAGGTTTTGATTAAATAGCGGAATAGAAAATATGATCCCAAAAAAGTGTATGTATATCACACGTACACAACCACACTAGGCCCCAATTACTATTGTTTGTACCCCTAAAAGGCTAGATGAGGAGTAGGGGGAGTATGGAACAGGCAGCACCCTCAAACCTTCAGTATGAGATTGTGTTCACTGTACCCCACAAAGATTGAGTTCACTGCACCCCACAATGATTGTGTTCACTGCACCCCACAAAGATTGTGTTCACTGCACCTCACAAAGATTGTGTTCACTGTACCCCCCAAAGATTGTGTTCACTGCACCCCACAAAGATTCTGTTCACTGTACCCCACAAAGATTGTGTTCACTGCACCCCAAAAAGATTGTGTTCACTGCACCCCAAAAAGGATGTTGTTCACTGCACCCCAAAAAGGATGTTGTTCACTCCACCCCAAAAAGATTGTGTTCACTGCACCCCACAAAGATTGTGTTCACTGCACCCCAAAAATGATTTTGTTCACTGCACCCCAAAAAGGATTTTGTTCACTGCACCCCAAAAAGGATGTTGTTCACTCCACCCCAAAAAGATTGTGTTCACTGCACCCCAAAAAGATTGTGTTCACTGCACCCCACAAAGGATTTTGTTCACTGCACCCCAAAAAGATTGTGTTCACTGCACCCCAAAAAGGATGTTGTTCACTGCACCCCAAAAAGGATTTTGTTCACTGCACCCCAAAAAGATTGTGTTCACTGCACCCCACAAAGGATTTTGTTCACTGCACCCCACAAAGATTGTGTTCACTGCACACCAAAAAGGATTGGGTTCACTGCACCCCAAAAAGATTTTGTTCACTGCACCCCAAAAAGATTGTGTTCACTGCAGCCCAAAAAGATTGTGTTCACTGCAGCCCAAAAAGATTGTGTTCACTGCAGCCCAAAAAGATTGTGTTCACTGCAGCCCAAAAAGATTGTGTTCACTGCAGCCCAAAAAGATTGTGTTCACTGCAGCTCACACACAGAAAAATGGATGTGGATCACTGACACCTGCCTATCTCCAATCCCACACCACACAGCAATATCGATTGTAGTTTGTAGAACACAGTTTCCCTAAAATTCAGCAGACTCTGTCCCTAACAGGATTGAGAAGAGATCGTAGATCAGGATTGAGTGCAGACCCCACCCCCCACACAGCAATATCGATTGTAGTTTGTAGAAGACACTGACCCTATATAATTCAGCAGACTCTATCCCTAAAATGCCTACAACTCGCCCTGCCTAAACACTCCGACCTGTCCCTCAATTCTATCCGGACACAAATGGTTTTTTCCTGCCTATCTTTCCCTAATCAGCAGCCAGCACGTTGATGTGTGCTCTGTCCCTGAATCTAAGCAGCATAATGACGCCGCTGCGGCTGCCTCGAACTTATAAAGACTTGGTCACATGCTTCAGACGGCCAATCACAGCTACTGAGACATTTGCAGGCATGGCTGGGATGGCTTAAGGCACACCAGTTAAACGATTGTTGATTGGCTGTTGAAAGCCCGCCATGAAAAGAGCGCCAAAGCATGCAAAACCCGGAAATAAAACGACCGAACACGGATTTTTATCCGAACATACAGTAAAGTGTCCGTGTCCGTGTTCGGGTACAAAAAATCCAATTATTCGGTACGAACACGAATAATACAGTCCGTGTTCGCTCAACACTACTCTGAACACATCTTATAAAAACTCCAAAAGAACTCCAAAAAATATCTTTTTATCTTTTTAAAATCATATCTTAAAAAATCTCCTGTAAAAATCTCAAAACTTTTCAAAAGGTTCCATAAAGAAGTCCTAGTGAAAAAAGGAGGACCTTTTACAAGGTAAGGGGAGGGGGGTTTTTTGAATGTCAGATAAAAGCGGAGATTTTGAATACAAAGAATCTTTTTATGTAAAAAAAGGGGGTGTTCAGACATCAGTAATAAAACAGTTCAGGTCTATGTCAGCATTTAGTCCATCAGGTCTCAAAGATCGCATCAGGAAAATCCACTTAGTTTCATTTTTCGAAATCATTCTTCTCTTATTACCTCCTCTCCAGTCCCCTTTTATTTTATCAATGCCATAAAAAATTAGGCCAGAGGGGTCCTGGGAGTGTCTTTCCTTGAAATGTCTCGACAAGTTATGTTTGTCAAAGCCCTTCTTTATATTTTTGACGTGTTCCCTGATTCTCACGTATAGGGGGCGGGTGGTTCTCCCTATATACTGCAGATGACAAGGGCATTCAATGACGTATGTAACATGTGTACTGGTGCAAGTGATGGTGTCTTTTATTTTATACTCTACCCCTGTAGTGAAAGATTTAAAAGTTTTAATTTTTCTAGGTTGCCTCCTGTTGGTCCTACAAGGTAAGCATTTTTGGCACCTGAAAAAACCATTGATGCTTGTAGGGAGAGAAATGGTTTTGGGTGGATTTATCACATTATGTACCACCCTATCTTTAAGTGTGGGTGCCCGCCTATATACGAAGGATGGTTTGCTTGGAAGAATTCTCTTCAAGGTTCTATCTGCTGTCAATATGGGCCAATGTTTTTTAATAATATTTTCAAGTTGCTTATGTTGTCTATTAAAACCCGTTATAAAAGCGAATTCGTGCTTATTCTCATTTACCTTACGATTGTTTTCTTTAATTAAGTCCTCTCTTCTGGTATTCCTTACTAGTTGTTTCAAATGTATTAAATCTTTCCTTTTGTAACCTTTTTCAACAAACCTCTGTATTAAAATGTCCGCTTGTATTTCATAGTCCTGTATGTTGCTACAGTTCCTCCTTATCCTTAGGAGTTGTCCCTTGGGGATGTTACCCAACCATTTCGGGTGGTGACAGCTCCTAGTTGGAATGTAGCCGTTCTTGTCCGTTTTCTTGAAAAAAGTCTTACTTGCTAATTTTCCTCCTTCTTTGTACAATTCCAAGTCCAAATAAGCGACTTTGTCTCGATTCCAGTTTCCTGTAAAAGTGATACCGTAAGCATTGCTGCTAATCTCATCAAAGAAGGTTTGTAAGGTGTCCATGTTGCCTCTCCATATCATGATGATATCATCTATGTATCTGCGGTAATAAATTAGATGAGGGCGTTCCACGCTGTATATTTGCTCTTCCTCCCATTTCTGCATGAAGATATTAGCGACGCTGGGGGCATACTTAGCCCCCATAGCGACTCCTTTGGTCTGCGCATAATATCGTCCCTTGTACCAAAAGTAGTTCGAGTTCATAGCCATTTTTAACCCATCTAGAATAAAGTGCATCTGTGCATGTTTCAGATCTGTATATTTATAAAGTGCCCATTCAACGCTATCCAATCCGTCCTTTTGTGCTATATTGGTGTATAGCGAATTTACGTCTATAGTGACTAGGATATCATCCTCCTCTATTTTTAAATCCTTAATATCTGATAGCAGCTGTTTGCTATCCCTTAGGTAGGACTTTCCTTTTGGAACAATTGGTTGTAAATATTTGTCCAAATATTCTCCCAACCTGGAGTGGATGGAGTTTATGCCGCTTACTATGGGGCGGCCCGGGGGTTTTTCCTCATTTTTGTGAATCTTGGGCAAGTAATAAATTATTGGCGTTCTGGCCCCTTCTATGGCTAGATACTTCGCCTCCTTTTTGTTTAAAATGCCCATATCCTTTCCTTTATCAATATATGTTTTCAGGGCTTTCGTATATTTACTTTTTGGGTTTCCAGATAATTTTTGATAAGTGTCTTCTGCACTGAGAAGATGTTCCAATTCTTCCTCATAGTCTTTTTGGTTTAAAATAACCAAACCTCCTCCCTTATCCGCTGGTCTAATAACTATTCCTTTCTTTTTTTCCAATTTTTTGATGGTTTCCCATATATCCTTTTCTTTTTTATTTTTTATCCTTAGGCCTCTGATTTCTTCTTCAACCATCCTTTTGAAGACCTCTAAATTTTCGTTTTGTGGATTCTTCGGGTTGAAGACGGACTTATTCCTAAGTGCAGTATGCTTATATTCTGTATTGGATATGCGGGTTTCTTTATCTTTCTTGATTTCAAAAAATTTCTTAATGTTAATTTTCCGTATGTATTTCTGCAAGTCTATATATGCTTCGAATTTGTCCAGATTTTTGTCTGGTGCGTATTTCAGGCCTAAATCTAAAAGTTCCAATTCCTCTTTGTTAAAAACCACATTGCTCAAATTAAAAATACCTTTCCCTAGTACTCTCTTCTTCTTTTTCTTAGACCCCCCACGTTTTCCCCTGGGTTTCCGTTTCTTGTGTCGTAGAATCTGGGAGGTTCCTCTCTCCTGTCCGAACCGGATCCTCCTTGTCTTGGAGTGCCCCCGTATTCCCCTTGTGGGGGTCTTCTCCAGTCTTCTCTCCAATTGATATGTTGTCCTCCTTGGGGTCTGTATGTCCCTCTTTGGCCTCCGGGATGGTCTTGTCTCCATGGTCGCTGCCATCCTTGGTTCCTCCAATTTCCTTGGTATCCTTGTGGGCCTCTTCCCCCTCTTGGGGGTCTCCCTCTGTTGCCCCTTGGAAAAAAATCCCTTCTGGGGGGCGGGCCTCTGTTTTCATATTGGGGTTCATGGTATTGTCTGAGAGGTGAAAATCTATTGTGGGTGTCAAACCGATTGTACGTGTAAGGTGGTGATCTCTCCCTATACTGGTTCCTCTGGATGTTATCCCTTTGGCTATCCCAGCGGTCGTTATAACCGTGTCTTGGTTCAGTGTCCCTATCAGCATTACTTCTTCCTCCGTTTGCTGGGGTTCTAGGGGTCAGGGGAGTCCTTGGTGTGGCCACCTCCATCCAAGGATCCTCATCCTCGTCCTCCATGTCCGATGACTCCCTAGAATCTATGTCCACCGGATCCACGCTAGTTCCTTGGCCATTGTATAACTCATCGGATTGCCATTTATATACTTCTCTGTTTCTGTAGTCCATGATGTCCCTTTTATATTTTTTCTGTTTCTTTGCCTGTATTGTCTTATCGTACTTCTGTATGGCCTCCTGTAGTGCCTTTTCTTTATTCTTATATTCTGTTTTTTCCGCATGAGGAGCTAATTGTTCCTTAAGTTGAATAATGGTGCTTTCAATCTTCTTAAGTTTAAATTGTCTCCTTTTAATAATCATTAGTAATAATTCCTTTTCACATTTGTTGAAGAAAGCATACCAATTTTCCAAGAGAGCGGGGTCTGAGATGTGATCATTGGGGGATATATCCCAACGCAGTCTCCTGGGGGCTATACCTTCCTTAGTGTATTTCTCAAGGGTAGTTATATCCCACCAGACCCTCAATTGTTTCTCCATATTGTGCTTTAGTTGTTTAAAACACCCTTCCATGTCTTGTCTGTGTATGATGGTGTCTTGATCAAATATTTCTTCAACGTTCACCGCTCTAGTTGTCATGTATTTAAAGATCTCCATTCTGCAGCCGGGTCTGGGTGATTACCACACAAGGTGGTGTACACAAGATATATAAAAGCAAGAATTGACCAGCGCTATGGAGTGTGCGGTGAAGCGTGAAGGAGTAACAGGTGTAAGCGGCCAACAACCGAACCCCAAAAGGGGTCAAGAAATTAGTGGAGTGCAAAGAAAGGTTGTAAACGGCGCTACCTGGTGCAAATAAATATTTAGATAAAAATAGAGTGCAATCTCTTATAATCCATATTAAAATGAGGGGGTGTATCCCAAAAAAATTATTAAAGATATCTACACTGTGTGTCAAGTGATTATAAATAAATTACCTGGTATGTGATGGATAAAACCCAGAAAGTGCTAAAGTGCAACAAATAAATAGCATAGACAGTGTTTTTTATTGTGATATACAAATAATAAAATCATCAACTGTGAGAAAAACAAATATTGGTGAGTATTTCTGGCAATGTTACTGTCAAGGGTGCAGCATGCCAGTGGAAACCATTTAAGTGAAGAAAGGTGAAGTCAGGGATTTAACCCTGGTGAAAAATAAACCAACAAAAAGAAAACCAGCTGCAATCACCTGTGTGACCACTAGGTGTTGCGCTGTATATACAACCTGCCCTAAGCAAATGTTCAGGCAAGATGGATCCTCACAGGTCCCCTCTCCACAATCAGCCAAGCACCAAATGGCGAATATCCATATGGGGAGAAGAAGAAAGGGGGAGCCTCGTGAAGTATACAATCAAAAACTGCAGTGAAAAGAACGTAGCATCCACTCACTGTATGGAGCCGCGGTAGCTGCCTCGCATCAGTTGCAATCGCCGGGAAGCTTCCGCGTTCCACGGCGGTAGAGTCTCAAACCGGAAGTGACGCTGTGACGCAATGGACCCGCCCTACGCGTTTCGTCATCGACGTCTGCTGGAGCGGCGTCACCACGGCGCACTCCCGGTCTTCTTATAGCCAGCCCTTGTCATGGCAACAGATAGGCTGCCGTCAACCATCTTGGTGCTCCGTGTTCGTTGCCGAATGGAGGCCATCTTACTCCTCCCTGTATTGCTACAGGTGAGCAAAGAGGGCGGCTTAATTTACATCATTTGTGAAGCAGCTATTCACGGGGCTACTACGGAGACCACAGCATAAAAATAAATTAAAAATTGCAAAAGAAAGAGTATATCATTTTTTTCTAAAATATTTTAAACTGGGGTATAACCTTTAATGATATAAAATATAACAATTAATCGTACTGAAAAAATTTACAAAACTTAAAAACAATGTGAAGAGTCTTTGCAAGCCCTGAATGCATAAAAATACTGGGAACATTCCTAGGGCTATGCTCTATATAAGTTATCCTATCCACCTCATGGGGGGATTCGGATGTCAAGGTATATTCTTAGGAAAAAAACGGCTAAATATGTAAGGGAAAAAGCTGGAAAAACTATAATCCAACATCATCTAAAAAAACACAAACCAAAACCAAAAAAATATATAATCCGATGTTGGATGAGAAGGCTAGGACAAGAATTTTCTTGAACACATAAAAATTGCCGTTTTCAGTAGGAATGGGTATAATGGGAAGTTTATTCAAGAAATTTTTTGAAATCAAGAAAGATAAAGAAACCCGCATATCCAATACAGAATATAAGCATACTGCACTTAGGAATAAGTCCGTCTTCAACCCGAAGAATCCACAAAACGAAAATTTAGAGGTCTTCAAAAGGATGGTTGAAGAAGAAATCAGAGGCCTAAGGATAAAAAAGAAAAAAAGAAAAGGATATATGGGAAACCATCAAAAAATTGGAAAAAAAGAAAGGAATAGTTATTAGACCAGCGGATAAGGGAGGAGGTTTGGTTATTTTAAACCAAAAAGACTATGAGGAAGAATTGGAACATCTTCTCAGTGCAGAAGACACTTATCAAAAATTATCTGGAAACCCAAAAAGTAAATATACGAAAGCCCTGAAAACATATATTGATAAAGGAAAGGATATGGGCATTTTAAACAAAAAGGAGGCGAAGTATCTAGCCATAGAAGGGGCCAGAACGCCAATAATTTATTACTTGCCCAAGATTCACAAAAATGAGGAAAAACCCCCGGGCCGCCCCATAGTAAGCGGCATAAACTCCATCCACTCCAGGTTGGGAGAATATTTGGACAAATATTTACAACCAATTGTTCCAAAAGGAAAGTCCTACCTAAGGGATAGCAAACAGCTGCTATCAGATATTAAGGATTTAAAAATAGAGGAGGATGATATCCTAGTCACTATAGACGTAAATTCGCTATACACCAATATAGCACAAAAGGACGGATTGGATAGCGTTGAATGGGCACTTTATAAATATACAGATCTGAAACATGCACAGATGCACTTTATTCTAGATGGGTTAAAAATGGCTATGAACTCAAACTACTTTTGGTACAAGGGACGATATTATGCGCAGACCAAAGGAGTCGCTATGGGGGCTAAGTATGCCCCCAGCGTCGCTAATATCTTCATGCAGAAATGGGAGGAAGAGCAAATATACAGCGTGGAACGCCCTCATCTAATTTATTACCGCAGATACATAGATGATATCATCATGATATGGAGAGGCAACATGGACACCTTACAAATAGGGTTGAGCGGACACCTAGATGTCCGTGTTCGACGGGTTCGGCCGAACTTTAAAAAAAAGTCCGGGTCCGTGTCCCGGACTTTTACCGAACTTTTCCCGGACACCGAACCCCATTGAAGTCAATGGGGACCCGAACTTTAAGGCACTAAAATGGCTCTAAAACACCAAAGGAAAGGGCTAGAGTGCTGCAAATGGCAGCAAAACGTAATTAAGAGCATGGCAAGTGCTCTGCAAACAAATGTGGATAGGGAAATAACTTAAAACAACAAAAAAAAACAGAAAAATAAAACAATGTTCTTCTTCATCTCTGAAGGACGAGGCCCATATGGAGTAGGAGGGAGGTTGAGGTGGTGGTGGATGTGGCGGTGACATAGGCATGCGCACAGGGTGTGCTGGGTGTGCCTGGGCACACCCTAATCACCTAGGGCACATAGCATTGCCAGTGAGGAGATGGGAAAGATCTCCCTGGGACCTGCTCTGCTCTATTTCTCCTTGCCTACAGGTACATGGCCCCGATACATTACTCTCCCTGCTGGCAAACACATGCATGTGTATTTCAACTTTGGGGTGCACACCTTAATGCAATAGGCTGCGCACACCTATGGGCGGTGTAGGTGGAAGCGGCGGTGGAGGAGGACCAGGGCCGGATTAACAGCATCATGGGCTTGGTGCTGAGGATTTTGAAGGGCCTTAGGGCCGTGCCTTGCCATGCACCCAGAGGAGGAAGGGTGCAGCCATGCATGCCTAATTCAACATGGGATGCTGTCTCTGAAGCCCATAAACACATCCATGCATCGCCAACTGTCCCTCCTTGTCCGGCCTTCACGCTGTGTGGGGAGGTTCTGAGGGTGCTGCCTGGGGAAGCGAGCATAGAAGCCAGACTTCTGTGTTTACAAGTGACAGAAGAGCGGTAACAGTGAATATGGCCAACCCGGGGCCTATATAAAAGGTAGGGGCCTGGAGCTGCAGCTCCAATAGACCCTACATTAATCTGGCCCTGAGGAGGAGGACGAGGTAGCCAACACTGCTTCTTTTCACAAATTTTAAATGAGGGTACACCCCAAAAGAGTGAGAAAGAGCAAAAATGGAACAATGGGTGGGTAAGGTCGGTATCCATTGCTATTCTGCATAAGGTACGGAAAAGTCCCGTGGGATCCATGCCTGGTTCATTTTAATGAACGTGAGCTTGTCCACATTGTCTCTGGACAGGCGGCTGCGCTTGTCTGTTATAACGCCCCCAGCCGTGCTAAATACCCGTTCAGATAATACACTGGCTGCAGGGCACGCCAGCACCTCCAAGGCGTAAAGGGCAAGCTCAGGCCATGTGCCCAATTTGGAGACCCAGAAGTTGAAGGGGGCAGACCCGTCATTCACTACATGTAGGCGTGTGCACACATACTGCTCCACCATGTTGGTAAAATGCTGCCTCCTGCTAAGACGTTCCATCTGAGCTGCTGGTGCTGCTGTTTGTTGTGGCGTGCTGACAAAGCTTTTCCACATTTCGGCCATGCTAACCCTGCCTTCTGAGGTGCTGGCGGTGCCCTGGTTGCGTTGGCGACCTCCTCCTCCTCCTCCTCTGCCTTGTGCTTCCACTGTGGCCCCGCTGTCAGATGGGAATGCCAGCAGCATGGCGTCTACCAGCGTGCGCTTGTACTCGCGCATCTTGCGATCGCGCTCCAGTGAGTGAATTAAGGACGGTACGTTGTCCTTGTAACGGGGATCCAGCAGCGTGGCCACCCAGTAATCAGCACAAGTTAGAATGTGGGCAACTCGGCGGTCGTTGTGGAGACACTGCAGCATGTAATCGCTCATGTGTGCCAGGCTGCCCAGAGGCAACGAAAGGCTGTCCTCTGTGGGAGGTGTATGGTCCGTGTCCTCTGTATCCCCCCAGCCACGCACCAGTGATGGCCATGAGCTGGCCTGGGTGCCACCCTGCTGTGAACATGGTTCCATCTCCTCCTCCAGCTCCTCCTCCTCCTCATCCTCCTCATCCTCCAGAACTGTGCCCCTGCTGGACAATTGCGTCCCTGGCGTTTGCGTGTGCAGGAACCCACCCTCGGAGCCCCTTGCGAATGACTGCCCTGAAAGCCTTGGAAATGTTACCTCTTCATCCTCCTCCTCCTCCTCATCCTGTGCCACATCCTCTTCCATCATCGCCCGAATTGTTTTTTCAAGGAGGCATAGAAGTGGGATAGTTAAGCTGAGAACGGCGTCATTGCCACTGGCCATGTTGGTGGAGTACTCAAAACAGCGCAACAAGGCACACAGGTCTCGCATGGAGGCCCAGTTATTGGTGGTGAAGTGGTGCTGTTCCGCAGAGCGACTCACGCGTGCGTGCTGCAGCTGAAACTCCACTATGGCCTGCTGCTGCTCGCACAGTCTTTCCAGCATGTGCAAGGTGGAGTTCCACCTTGTGGGCACGTCACATATGAGGCGGTGAGCGGGAAGGCCGAAGTTACGCTGCAGCGCTGCCAGGCGAGCAGCAGCAGGGTGAGAACGCCGAAAGTGCGCACAAACGGCCCGCACTTTCTGCAGCAGCTCTGACATATCGGGGTAGTTTTTAAGGAACCTCTGCACCACCAAATTCAGCACATGCGCCAGGCAAGGGATGTGCATCAAACCGGCTAGGCCCAGAGCTGCTATGAGATTTCGCCCGTTATCGCACACCACCAGGCCGGGCTTGAGGCTCGCTGGCAGCAACCACTCATTTGTCTGCTGTTCCATGCTCCTCCACAACTCCTGCGCGGTGTGTGGTTTGTCCCCCAAACAGGCAAGTTGTAAAACTGCCTGCTGTCGTTTACCCCTGGCCGTGCTGAAGTTGGTGGTGAAGGTGTTACGCTGTCCGGATGAGGAGGCGGTAGAGGATGAGGAAGCGGAGTAGGAGGAGTTAGGAACAGGAGGCAAACTGAAGCGCCCTGCAATCCTCAGTGGTGGAAGGACATGCGCCAAATTGCTATCCGCCTCAGGCCCATCCGCCACTGCATTTACCCAGTGTGCCGTTAGGGAGATATAACGCCCCTGACCGTGCTTACTGGTCCACGTATCCGTAGTTAGGTGGACCTTGGCACAGATGGCGTTGCGCAGTGCACACCTGATTTTTTCCCCCACTTGGTTGTGCAGGGAAGGGATGGCTTGCCTGGAAAAGTAGTGGCGGCTGGGCACGACGTACTGTGGGACAGCCACCAACATAAGGTTTTTAAAACTGTGCGTCTCCACCAGACGGAATGACAGCATTTCAAAGGCCAATAATTTTGAAATGCTGGCATTCAGGGCCAGGGATCGTGGGTGGGTAGGGGGGTACTTCCTCTTCCTCTCAAGTGTTTGGGAGATGGAAAGCTGAACGCTTCCACGGGACATTGTGGAGATGGTTGTTGGTGACCCAGGTGGTGGTGTTGCTGACAGATCGTCTGTTTGCGGGGTGGCAGGTGCCGGTATCACTACAGATGTGGCTGGAGCGGCCGAGACTGCAGCAGAAGAGGAAGCAGGATGAGCCAGAGACGTTTCTTGGTTTTGAAGGTGTGTACTCCACTGCAGCTCGTGCTTTGCACTTAGATGCCTGATCATGCAGGTTGTGCTCAGGTTGAGAAGGTTCATGCCTCGCTTCAAGCTCTGATTGCACAGGGTGCAAACCACTCGTGTCCTGTCATCAGCACATTTTCTAAAGAACTTCCACGCTAGAGAACTCCTTTGAGCTGACTTTGGTGCGCTCGTTCCCTTGCTGCGTTGGGCAGTAGCGGGCGTAGTGTCTAGGGCACGGCCGCTCCGCTTCTGCACCCTGCTCCCTCTTCTGCTGTGCTGGTGGCTCTGTGCGACCACCGCCTCTTCCTCCAAACTACTCAGTTCACCTGCATGACGTTCATTCCATGTGGGGTCGAGGACCTCATCGTCCTCCACATCATCTTCCACCCAGTCTTCACCCCTGCCCTCCTTGTCGGTCTCCACAATGCTGAACGCCGCAGCAGTTGGCACCTGCGTTTCGTCATCATCGGAGACGTGCTGCGATGATCCTTGCATGTACTCATCTTGAGGAATAAGTGGTTGGGCATCGCTGCACTCAATCTCTTCCACTTCTGGGGCAGGGCTAGGTGGATGGCCCTGGGAAACCCTGCTGACAGAGTCCTCAAAAAGAATAAGAGACTGCTGTATGGCTTGGGGCTCAGACTGCTGGCCTGATTTGCAAGGGGGTGAGGTGAAAGACGGTTGGACATTGGCTGCAGGTGCCAACTCTGACCTTTCTGCAGTAGACTGGGTGGGAGACAATGTGAAGGAACTGGAGGCACTGTCAGCAGCAAACCAATCTACTATCGCCTCAACTTGTTCTGGCCTCATCACTTCTAGGGGCGTTTGATGCCCTACCAAATACTGATGCAGGTTCTGTCGCCTACTCACACTTGAGGAAGGTGTTTCACTTGTGCGTGTAGCTGGCACAGATCGACCATGTCCTCTCCTTGCAACAGGAGCTCTACCAGCAGCACCACGACCCAGGCCACGGCCCTTATTTGACGGTCTCCTCATATTTCTGTAATTTAAGATCTTGCCCTAGAAAGGTTTTTATTGAATAGCGGAATAGAAAATATGATCCAAAAAAAGTGTATGTATATCACACGTACACAACCACACTAGGCCCCAATTACTATTGTTTGTACCCCTAAAAGGCTAGATGAGGAGTAGGGGGAGTATGGAACAGGCAGCACCCTCAAACCTTCAGAAGTATGAGATGAACCCCAACAACTTGGAAAGGTGGATCTCACACGTACCGACACAGACTATTCCGCAATTTAATTGATCCCCAAAGGTTTTTATTGAATAGCGGAATAGGAAATATGATCAAAAAATGTGTATGTATCTCACACGTACAGAAGCACACTAGGCCCCAATTACTATTGTTTGTACACCTAAAAGGATGGATGAGGAGGAGGAGGAGTATGGAACAGGCAGCACCCTCAAAGCTTCAGAAGTATGAGATGAACCCCAAAAACTTGGAAAGGTGGATCTCACACGTACCGACACAGACTATTCCGCAATTTAATTGATCCCCAAAGGTTTTTATTGAATAGCGGAATAGGAAATATGATCAAAAAATGTGTATGTATCTCACACGTACAGAAGCACACTAGGCCCCAATTACTATTGTTTGTACACCTAAAAGGATGGATGAGGAGGAGGAGGAGTATGGAACAGGCAGCACCCTCAAAGCTTCAGAAGTATGAGATGAACCCCAAAAACTTGGAAAGGTGGATCTCACACGTACCGACACAGACTATCCCGCAATTTAATTGATCCCCAAAGGTTTTTATTGAATAGCGGAATAGGAAATATGATCAAAAAAAGTGTATGTATCTCGCACGTACACAACCACACTAGGCCCCAATTACTATTGTTTGTACCCCTAAAAGGCTAGATGAGGAGTAGGGGGGGTATGGAACAGGCAGCACCCTCAAACCTTCAGAAGTATGAGATGAACCCCAACAACTTGGAAAGGTGGATCTCTCTCACACGTACCGACACAGACTATCCCGCAATTCAATTGATCCTCAAAGGTTTTTATTGAATAGCGGAATAGGAAATATGATCAAAAAAAGTGTATGTATCTCGCACGTACACAACCACACTAGGCCCCAATTACTATTGTTTGTACCCCTAAAAGGCTAGATGAGGAGTAGGGGGGGTATGGAACAGGCAGCACCCTCAAACCTTCAGAAGTATGAGATGAACCCCAACAACTTGGAAAGGTGGATCTCTCTCACACGTACCAACACAGACTATCCCCCAATTTAACTGATCCCCAAAGGTTTTTGATTAAATAGCGGAATAGAAAATATGATCCCAAAAAAGTGTATGTATATCACACGTACACAACCACACTAGGCCCCAATTACTATTGTTTGTACCCCTAAAAGGCTAGGAGTAGGGGGGAGTATGGAACAGGCAGCACCCTCAAACCTTCAGAAGTATGAGATGAACCCCAACAACTTGGAAAGGTGGATCTCTCTCACACGTACCAACACAGACTATCCCCCAATTTAACTGATCCCCAGAGGTTTTTGATTAAATAGCGGAATAGAAAATATGATCCCAAAAAAGTGTATGTATATCACACGTACACAACCACACTAGGCCCCAATTACTATTGTTTGTACCCCTAAAAGGCTAGGAGTAGGGGGAGTATGGAACAGGCAGCACCCTCAAACCTTCAGAAGTATGAGATGAACCCCAACAACTTGGAAAGGTGGATCTCTCTCACACGTACCAACACAGACTATCCCCCAATTTAACTGATCCCCAAAGGTTTTTGATTAAATAGCGGAATAGAAAATATGATCCCAAAAAAGTGTATGTATATCACACGTACACAACCACACTAGGCCCCAATTACTATTGTTTGTACCCCTAAAAGGCTAGGAGTAGGGGGAGTATGGAACAGGCAGCACCCTCAAACCTTCAGAAGTATGAGATGAACCCCAACAACTTGGAAAGGTGGATCTCTCTCACACGTACCAACACAGACTATCCCCCAATTTAACTGATCCCCAAAGGTTTTTGATTAAATAGCGGAATAGAAAATATGATCCCAAAAAAGTGTATGTATATCACACGTACACAACCACACTAGGCCCCAATTACTATTGTTTGTACCCCTAAAAGGCTAGGAGTAGGGGGAGTATGGAACAGGCAGCACCCTCAAACCTTCAGAAGTATGAGATGAACCCCAACAACTTGGAAAGGTGGATCTCTCTCACACGTACCAACACACACTATCCCCCAATTTAACTGATCCCCAAAGGTTTTTGATTAAATAGCGGAATAGAAAATATGATCCCAAAAAAGTGTATGTATATCACACGTACACAACCACACTAGGCCCCAATTACTATTGTTTGTACCCCTAAAAGGCTAGGAGTAGGGGGGAGTATGGAACAGGCAGCACCCTCAAACCTTCAGAAGTATGAGATGAACCCCAACAACTTGGAAAGGTGGATCTCTCTCACACGTACCAACACAGACTATCCCCCAATTTAACTGATCCCCAGAGGTTTTTGATTAAATAGCGGAATAGAAAATATGATCCCAAAAAAGTGTATGTATATCACACGTACACAACCACACTAGGCCCCAATTACTATTGTTTGTACCCCTAAAAGGCTAGGAGTAGGGGGAGTATGGAACAGGCAGCACCCTCAAACCTTCAGAAGTATGAGATGAACCCCAACAACTTGGAAAGGTGGATCTCTCTCACACGTACCAACACAGACTATCCCCCAATTTAACTGATCCCCAAAGGTTTTTGATTAAATAGCGGAATAGAAAATATGATCCCAAAAAAGTGTATGTATATCACACGTACACAACCACACTAGGCCCCAATTACTATTGTTTGTACCCCTAAAAGGCTAGGAGTAGGGGGAGTATGGAACAGGCAGCACCCTCAAACCTTCAGAAGTATGAGATGAACCCCAACAACTTGGAAAGGTGGATCTCTCTCACACGTACCAACACAGACTATCCCCCAATTTAACTGATCCCCAGAGGTTTTTGATTAAATAGCGGAATAGAAAATATGATCCCAAAAAAGTGTATGTATATCACACGTACACAACCACACTAGGCCCCAATTACTATTGTTTGTACCCCTAAAAGGCTAGGAGTAGGGGGAGTATGGAACAGGCAGCACCCTCAAACCTTCAGAAGTATGAGATGAACCCCAACAACTTGGAAAGGTGGATCTCTCTCACACGTACCAACACAGACTATCCCCCAATTTAACTGATCCCCAGAGGTTTTTGATTAAATAGCGGAATAGAAAATATGATCCCAAAAAAGTGTATGTATATCACACGTACACAACCACACTAGGCCCCAATTACTATTGTTTGTACCCCTAAAAGGCTAGGAGTAGGGGGAGTATGGAACAGGCAGCACCCTCAAACCTTCAGAAGTATGAGATGAACCCCAACAACTTGGAAAGGTGGATCTCTCTCACACGTACCAACACAGACTATCCCCCAATTTAACTGATCCCCAAAGGTTTTTGATTAAATAGCGGAATAGAAAATATGATCCCAAAAAAGTGTATGTATATCACACGTACACAACCACACTAGGCCCCAATTACTATTGTTTGTACCCCTAAAAGGCTAGGAGTAGGGGGAGTATGGAACAGGCAGCACCCTCAAACCTTCAGAAGTATGAGATGAACCCCAACAACTTGGAAAGGTGGATCTCTCTCACACGTACCAACACAGACTATCCCCCAATTTAACTGATCCCCAAAGGTTTTTGATTAAATAGCGGAATAGAAAATATGATCCCAAAAAAGTGTATGTATATCACACGTACACAACCACACTAGGCCCCAATTACTATTGTTTGTACCCCTAAAAGGCTAGGAGTAGGGGGAGTATGGAACAGGCAGCACCCTCAAACCTTCAGAAGTATGAGATGAACCCCAACAACTTGGAAAGGTGGATCTCTCTCACACGTACCAACACAGACTATCCCCCAATTTAACTGATCCCCAAAGGTTTTTGATTAAATAGCGGAATAGAAAATATGATCCCAAAAAAGTGTATGTATATCACACGTACACAACCACACTAGGCCCCAATTACTATTGTTTGTACCCCTAAAAGGCTAGGAGTAGGGGGGAGTATGGAACAGGCAGCACCCTCAAACCTTCAGAAGTATGAGATGAACCCCAACAACTTGGAAAGGTGGATCTCTCTCACACGTACCAACACAGACTATCCCCCAATTTAACTGATCCCCAGAGGTTTTTGATTAAATAGCGGAATAGAAAATATGATCCCAAAAAAGTGTATGTATATCACACGTACACAACCACACTAGGCCCCAATTACTATTGTTTGTACCCCTAAAAGGCTAGGAGTAGGGGGAGTATGGAACAGGCAGCACCCTCAAACCTTCAGAAGTATGAGATGAACCCCAACAACTTGGAAAGGTGGATCTCTCTCACACGTACCAACACAGACTATCCCCCAATTTAACTGATCCCCAAAGGTTTTTGATTAAATAGCGGAATAGAAAATATGATCCCAAAAAAGTGTATGTATATCACACGTACACAACCACACTAGGCCCCAATTACTATTGTTTGTACCCCTAAAAGGCTAGGAGTAGGGGGAGTATGGAACAGGCAGCACCCTCAAACCTTCAGAAGTATGAGATGAACCCCAACAACTTGGAAAGGTGGATCTCTCTCACACGTACCAACACAGACTATCCCCCAATTTAACTGATCCCCAAAGGTTTTTGATTAAATAGCGGAATAGAAAATATGATCCCAAAAAAGTGTATGTATATCACACGTACACAACCACACTAGGCCCCAATTACTATTGTTTGTACCCCTAAAAGGCTAGGAGTAGGGGGGAGTATGGAACAGGCAGCACCCTCAAACCTTCAGAAGTATGAGATGAACCCCAACAACTTGGAAAGGTGGATCTCTCTCACACGTACCAACACAGACTATCCCCCAATTTAACTGATCCCCAGAGGTTTTTGATTAAATAGCGGAATAGAAAATATGATCCCAAAAAAGTGTATGTATATCACACGTACACAACCACACTAGGCCCCAATTACTATTGTTTGTACCCCTAAAAGGCTAGGAGTAGGGGGAGTATGGAACAGGCAGCACCCTCAAACCTTCAGAAGTATGAGATGAACCCCAACAACTTGGAAAGGTGGATCTCTCTCACACGTACCAACACAGACTATCCCCCAATTTAACTGATCCCCAAAGGTTTTTGATTAAATAGCGGAATAGAAAATATGATCCCAAAAAAGTGTATGTATATCACACGTACACAACCACACTAGGCCCCAATTACTATTGTTTGTACCCCTAAAAGGCTAGGAGTAGGGGGAGTATGGAACAGGCAGCACCCTCAAACCTTCAGAAGTATGAGATGAACCCCAACAACTTGGAAAGGTGGATCTCTCTCACACGTACCAACACAGACTATCCCCCAATTTAACTGATCCCCAAAGGTTTTTGATTAAATAGCGGAATAGAAAATATGATCCCAAAAAAGTGTATGTATATCACACGTACACAACCACACTAGGCCCCAATTACTATTGTTTGTACCCCTAAAAGGCTAGGAGTAGGGGGAGTATGGAACAGGCAGCACCCTCAAACCTTCAGAAGTATGAGATGAACCCCAACAACTTGGAAAGGTGGATCTCTCTCACACGTACCAACACAGACTATCCCCCAATTTAACTGATCCCCAAAGGTTTTTGATTAAATAGCGGAATAGAAAATATGATCCCAAAAAAGTGTATGTATATCACACGTACACAACCACACTAGGCCCCAATTACTATTGTTTGTACCCCTAAAAGGCTAGGAGTAGGGGGGAGTATGGAACAGGCAGCACCCTCAAACCTTCAGAAGTATGAGATGAACCCCAACAACTTGGAAAGGTGGATCTCTCTCACACGTACCAACACAGACTATCCCCCAATTTAACTGATCCCCAGAGGTTTTTGATTAAATAGCGGAATAGAAAATATGATCCCAAAAAAGTGTATGTATATCACACGTACACAACCACACTAGGCCCCAATTACTATTGTTTGTACCCCTAAAAGGCTAGGAGTAGGGGGAGTATGGAACAGGCAGCACCCTCAAACCTTCAGAAGTATGAGATGAACCCCAACAACTTGGAAAGGTGGATCTCTCTCACACGTACCAACACAGACTATCCCCCAATTTAACTGATCCCCAAAGGTTTTTGATTAAATAGCGGAATAGAAAATATGATCCCAAAAAAGTGTATGTATATCACACGTACACAACCACACTAGGCCCCAATTACTATTGTTTGTACCCCTAAAAGGCTAGGAGTAGGGGGAGTATGGAACAGGCAGCACCCTCAAACCTTCAGAAGTATGAGATGAACCCCAACAACTTGGAAAGGTGGATCTCTCTCACACGTACCAACACAGACTATCCCCCAATTTAACTGATCCCCAGAGGTTTTTGATTAAATAGCGGAATAGAAAATATGATCCCAAAAAAGTGTATGTATATCACACGTACACAACCACACTAGGCCCCAATTACTATTGTTTGTACCCCTAAAAGGCTAGGAGTAGGGGGAGTATGGAACAGGCAGCACCCTCAAACCTTCAGAAGTATGAGATGAACCCCAACAACTTGGAAAGGTGGATCTCTCTCACACGTACCAACACAGACTATCCCCCAATTTAACTGATCCCCAGAGGTTTTTGATTAAATAGCGGAATAGAAAATATGATCCCAAAAAAGTGTATGTATATCACACGTACACAACCACACTAGGCCCCAATTACTATTGTTTGTACCCCTAAAAGGCTAGGAGTAGGGGGAGTATGGAACAGGCAGCACCCTCAAACCTTCAGAAGTATGAGATGAACCCCAACAACTTGGAAAGGTGGATCTCTCTCACACGTACCAACACAGACTATCCCCCAATTTAACTGATCCCCAGAGGTTTTTGATTAAATAGCGGAATAGAAAATATGATCCCAAAAAAGTGTATGTATATCACACGTACACAACCACACTAGGCCCCAATTACTATTGTTTGTACCCCTAAAAGGCTAGGAGTAGGGGGAGTATGGAACAGGCAGCACCCTCAAACCTTCAGAAGTATGAGATGAACCCCAACAACTTGGAAAGGTGGATCTCTCTCACACGTACCAACACAGACTATCCCCCAATTTAACTGATCCCCAAAGGTTTTTGATTAAATAGCGGAATAGAAAATATGATCCCAAAAAAGTGTATGTATATCACACGTACACAACCACACTAGGCCCCAATTACTATTGTTTGTACCCCTAAAAGGCTAGGAGTAGGGGGAGTATGGAACAGGCAGCACCCTCAAACCTTCAGAAGTATGAGATGAACCCCAACAACTTGGAAAGGTGGATCTCTCTCACACGTACCAACACAGACTATCCCCCAATTTAACTGATCCCCAAAGGTTTTTGATTAAATAGCGGAATAGAAAATATGATCCCAAAAAAGTGTATGTATATCACACGTACACAACCACACTAGGCCCCAATTACTATTGTTTGTACCCCTAAAAGGCTAGGAGTAGGGGGGAGTATGGAACAGGCAGCACCCTCAAACCTTCAGAAGTATGAGATGAACCCCAACAACTTGGAAAGGTGGATCTCTCTCACACGTACCAACACAGACTATCCCCCAATTTAACTGATCCCCAGAGGTTTTTGATTAAATAGCGGAATAGAAAATATGATCCCAAAAAAGTGTATGTATATCACACGTACACAACCACACTAGGCCCCAATTACTATTGTTTGTACCCCTAAAAGGCTAGGAGTAGGGGGAGTATGGAACAGGCAGCACCCTCAAACCTTCAGAAGTATGAGATGAACCCCAACAACTTGGAAAGGTGGATCTCTCTCACACGTACCAACACAGACTATCCCCCAATTTAACTGATCCCCAAAGGTTTTTGATTAAATAGCGGAATAGAAAATATGATCCCAAAAAAGTGTATGTATATCACACGTACACAACCACACTAGGCCCCAATTACTATTGTTTGTACCCCTAAAAGGCTAGGAGTAGGGGGAGTATGGAACAGGCAGCACCCTCAAACCTTCAGAAGTATGAGATGAACCCCAACAACTTGGAAAGGTGGATCTCTCTCACACGTACCAACACAGACTATCCCCCAATTTAACTGATCCCCAGAGGTTTTTGATTAAATAGCGGAATAGAAAATATGATCCCAAAAAAGTGTATGTATATCACACGTACACAACCACACTAGGCCCCAATTACTATTGTTTGTACCCCTAAAAGGCTAGGAGTAGGGGGAGTATGGAACAGGCAGCACCCTCAAACCTTCAGAAGTATGAGATGAACCCCAACAACTTGGAAAGGTGGATCTCTCTCACACGTACCAACACAGACTATCCCCCAATTTAACTGATCCCCAGAGGTTTTTGATTAAATAGCGGAATAGAAAATATGATCCCAAAAAAGTGTATGTATATCACACGTACACAACCACACTAGGCCCCAATTACTATTGTTTGTACCCCTAAAAGGCTAGGAGTAGGGGGAGTATGGAACAGGCAGCACCCTCAAACCTTCAGAAGTATGAGATGAACCCCAACAACTTGGAAAGGTGGATCTCTCTCACACGTACCAACACAGACTATCCCCCAATTTAACTGATCCCCAGAGGTTTTTGATTAAATAGCGGAATAGAAAATATGATCCCAAAAAAGTGTATGTATATCACACGTACACAACCACACTAGGCCCCAATTACTATTGTTTGTACCCCTAAAAGGCTAGGAGTAGGGGGAGTATGGAACAGGCAGCACCCTCAAACCTTCAGAAGTATGAGATGAACCCCAACAACTTGGAAAGGTGGATCTCTCTCACACGTACCAACACAGACTATCCCCCAATTTAACTGATCCCCAAAGGTTTTTGATTAAATAGCGGAATAGAAAATATGATCCCAAAAAAGTGTATGTATATCACACGTACACAACCACACTAGGCCCCAATTACTATTGTTTGTACCCCTAAAAGGCTAGGAGTAGGGGGGAGTATGGAACAGGCAGCACCCTCAAACCTTCAGAAGTATGAGATGAACCCCAACAACTTGGAAAGGTGGATCTCTCTCACACGTACCAACACAGACTATCCCCCAATTTAACTGATCCCCAGAGGTTTTTGATTAAATAGCGGAATAGAAAATATGATCCCAAAAAAGTGTATGTATATCACACGTACACAACCACACTAGGCCCCAATTACTATTGTTTGTACCCCTAAAAGGCTAGGAGTAGGGGGGAGTATGGAACAGGCAGCACCCTCAAACCTTCAGAAGTATGAGATGAACCCCAACAACTTGGAAAGGTGGATCTCTCTCACACGTACCAACACAGACTATCCCCCAATTTAACTGATCCCCAGAGGTTTTTGATTAAATAGCGGAATAGAAAATATGATCCCAAAAAAGTGTATGTATATCACACGTACACAACCACACTAGGCCCCAATTACTATTGTTTGTACCCCTAAAAGGCTAGGAGTAGGGGGAGTATGGAACAGGCAGCACCCTCAAACCTTCAGAAGTATGAGATGAACCCCAACAACTTGGAAAGGTGGATCTCTCTCACACGTACCAACACAGACTATCCCCCAATTTAACTGATCCCCAAAGGTTTTTGATTAAATAGCGGAATAGAAAATATGATCCCAAAAAAGTGTATGTATATCACACGTACACAACCACACTAGGCCCCAATTACTATTGTTTGTACCCCTAAAAGGCTAGGAGTAGGGGGAGTATGGAACAGGCAGCACCCTCAAACCTTCAGAAGTATGAGATGAACCCCAACAACTTGGAAAGGTGGATCTCTCTCACACGTACCAACACAGACTATCCCCCAATTTAACTGATCCCCAGAGGTTTTTGATTAAATAGCGGAATAGAAAATATGATCCCAAAAAAGTGTATGTATATCACACGTACACAACCACACTAGGCCCCAATTACTATTGTTTGTACCCCTAAAAGGCTAGGAGTAGGGGGAGTATGGAACAGGCAGCACCCTCAAACCTTCAGAAGTATGAGATGAACCCCAACAACTTGGAAAGGTGGATCTCTCTCACACGTACCAACACAGACTATCCCCCAATTTAACTGATCCCCAGAGGTTTTTGATTAAATAGCGGAATAGAAAATATGATCCCAAAAAAGTGTATGTATATCACACGTACACAACCACACTAGGCCCCAATTACTATTGTTTGTACCCCTAAAAGGCTAGGAGTAGGGGGAGTATGGAACAGGCAGCACCCTCAAACCTTCAGAAGTATGAGATGAACCCCAACAACTTGGAAAGGTGGATCTCTCTCACACGTACCAACACAGACTATCCCCCAATTTAACTGATCCCCAGAGGTTTTTGATTAAATAGCGGAATAGAAAATATGATCCCAAAAAAGTGTATGTATATCACACGTACACAACCACACTAGGCCCCAATTACTATTGTTTGTACCCCTAAAAGGCTAGGAGTAGGGGGGAGTATGGAACAGGCAGCACCCTCAAACCTTCAGAAGTATGAGATGAACCCCAACAACTTGGAAAGGTGGATCTCTCTCACACGTACCAACACAGACTATCCCCCAATTTAACTGATCCCCAAAGGTTTTTGATTAAATAGCGGAATAGAAAATATGATCCCAAAAAAGTGTATGTATATCACACGTACACAACCACACTAGGCCCCAATTACTATTGTTTGTACCCCTAAAAGGCTAGATGAGGAGTAGGGGGAGTATGGAACAGGCAGCACCCTCAAACCTTCAGTATGAGATTGTGTTCACTGTACCCCACAAAGATTGAGTTCACTGCACCCCACAATGATTGTGTTCACTGCACCCCACAAAGATTGTGTTCACTGCACCTCACAAAGATTGTGTTCACTGTACCCCCCAAAGATTTTGTTCACTGCACCCCACAAAGATTCTGTTCACTGTACCCCACAAAGATTGTGGTCACTGCACCCCAAAAAGATTGTGTTCACTGCACCCCAAAAAGGATGTTGTTCACTGCACCCCAAAAAGGATGTTGTTCACTCCACCCCAAAAAGATTGTGTTCACTGCACCCCACAAAGATTGTGTTCACTGCACCCCAAAAAGATTGTGTTCACTGCACCCCAAAAATGATTTTGTTCACTGCACCCCAAAAAGGATTTTGTTCACTGCACCCCAAAAAGGATGTTGTTCACTCCACCCCAAAAAGATTGTGTTCACTGCACCCCAAAAAGATTGTGTTCACTGCACCCCACAAAGGATTTTGTTCACTGCACCCCAAAAAGATTGTGTTCACTGCACCCCAAAAAGGATGTTGTTCACTGCACCCCAAAAAGGATTTTGTTCACTGCACCCCAAAAAGATTGTGTTCACTGCACCCCACAAAGGATTTTGTTCACTGCACCCCACAAAGATTGTGTTCACTGCACACCAAAAAGGATTGTGTTCACTGCACCCCAAAAAGATTTTGTTCACTGCACCCCAAAAAGATTGTGTTCACTGCAGCCCAAAAAGATTGTGTTCACTGCAGCCCAAAAAGATTGTGTTCACTGCAGCCCAAAAAGATTGTGTTCACTGCAGCCCAAAAAGATTGTGTTCACTGCAGCCCAAAAAGATTGTGTTCACTGCAGCTCACACACAGAAAAATGGATGTGGATCACTGACACCTGCCTATCTCCAATCCCACACCACACAGCAATATCGATTGTAGTTTGTAGAACACAGTTTCCCTAAAATTCAGCAGACTCTGTCCCTAACAGGATTGAGAAGAGATCGTAGATCAGGATTGAGTGCAGATTCACCCCACCCCCCACACAGCAATATCGATTGTAGTTTGTAGAACACAGTTTCCCTAAAATTCAGCAGACTCTGTCCCTAACAGGATTGAGAAGAGATCGTAGATCAGGATTGAGTGCAGATTCACCCCACCCCCCACACAGCAATATCGATTGTAGTTTGTAGAACACAGTTTCCCTAAAATTCAGCAGACTCTGTCCCTAACAGGATTGAGAAGAGATCGTAGATCAGGATTGAGTGCAGATTCACCCCACCCCCCACACAGCAATATCGATTGTAGTTTGTAGAAGACACTGACCCTATATAATTCAGCAGACTCTATCCCTAAAATGCCTACAACTCGCCCTGCCTAAACACTCCGACCTGTCCCTCAATTCTATCCGGACACAAATGGTTTTTTCCTGCCTATCTTTCCCTAATCAGCAGCCAGCACGTTGATGTGTGCTCTCTGTCCCTGAATCTAAGCAGCATAATGACGCCGCTGCGGCTGCCTCGAACTTATAAAGACTTGGTCACATGCTTCAGACGGCCAATCACAGCTACTGAGACATTTGCAGGCATGGCTGGGATGGCTTAAGGCACACCAGTTAAACGATTGTTGATTGGCTGTTGAAAGCCCGCCATGAAAAGAGCGCCAAAGCATGCAAAACCCGGAAATAAAACGACCGAACACGGATTTTTACCCGAACATACAGTAAAGTGTCCGTGTCCGTGTTCGGGTACAAAAAATCCAATTATTCGGTACGAACACGAATAATACAGTCCGTGTTCGCTCAACACTACTTACAAACCTTCTTTGATGAGATTAGCAGCAATGCTTACGGTATCACTTTTACAGGAAACTGGAATCGAGACAAAGTCGCTTATTTGGACTTGGAATTGTACAAAGAAGGAGGAAAATTAGCAAGTAAGACTTTTTTCAATAAAACGGACAAGAACGGCTACATTCCAACTAGGAGCTGTCACCACCCGAAATGGTTGGGTAACATCCCCAAGGGACAACTCCTAAGGATAAGGAGGAACTGTAGCAACATACAGGACTATGAAATACAAGCGGACATTTTAATACAGAGGTTTGTTGAAAAAGGTTACAAAAGGAAAGATTTAATACATTTGAAACAACTAGTAAGGAATACCAGAAGAGAGGACTTAATTAAAGAAAACAATCGTAAGGTAAATGAGAATAAGCACGAATTCGCTTTTATAACGGGTTTTAATAGACAACATAAGCAACTTGAAAATATTATTAAAAAACATTGGCCCATATTGACAGCAGATAGAACCTTGAAGAGAATTCTTCCAAGCAAACCATCCTTCGTATATAGGCGGGCACCCACACTTAAAGATAGGGTGGTACATAATGTGATAAATCCACCCAAAACCATTTCTCTCCCTACAAGCATCAATGGTTTTTTCAGGTGCCAAAAATGCTTACCTTGTAGGACCAACAGGAGGCAACCTAGAAAAATTAAAACTTTTAAATCTTTCACTACAGGGGTAGAGTATAAAATAAAAGACACCATCACTTGCACCAGTACACATGTTACATACGTCATTGAATGCCCTTGTCATCTGCAGTATATAGGGAGAACCACCCGCCCCCTATACGTGAGAATCAGGGAACACGTCAAAAATATAAAGAAGGGCTTTGACAAACATAACTTGTCGAGACATTTCAAGGAAAGACACTCCCAGGACCCCTCTGGCCTAATTTTTTATGGCATTGATAAAATAAAAGGGGACTGGAGAGGAGGTAATAAGAGAAGAATGATTTCGAAAAATGAAACTAAGTGGATTTTCCTGATGCGATCTTTGAGACCTGATGGACTAAATGCTGACATAGACCTGAACTGTTTTATTACTGATGTCTGAACACCCCCTTTTTTTACATAAAAAGATTCTTTGTATTCAAAATCTCCGCTTTTATCTGACATTCAAAAAAACCCCCTCCCCTTACCTTGTAAAAGGTCCTCCTTTTTTCACTAGGACTTCTTTATGGAACCTTTTGAAAAGTTTTGAGATTTTTACAGGAGATTTTTTAAGATATGATTTTAAAAAGATAAAAAGATATTTTTTGGAGTTCTTTTGGAGTTTTTATAAGATGTGTTCAGAGTTTTAAATGGATTTCCACATGTCCACTTCAATATAATTTATATTTTACCATGAACATTCAGTAATTTTTACCACTCTCCATTTACCGTTTCTCATGCCTTGGCTCTTTCTCTCCCTTTATGCATTTGTTGTTTTTCACGTGCTTTTTACGCTTTTTTATGCAGTTTTTTATGTAGTTGTTTTGTTCCTCCAGTACATACCTTGGACAGATTTTTGTACCAAAAAATTCCATTAGATGTATAGCCTCTTCCGCATCTATTATCATTGTTACTACCCATCCTCCCTTCTGGTATTTGTGCAGAACACTTTGAGGATTTCTCGTATCCATTAGTTCCAATTCCTCTTTTTCTATTTTTATTATTTCAATTTTATCCTTTTTTTATCCTCCGTTTTTATCCTCCTTTTTGTATCCTCCTTTTTATCAACAATTTTACCATTTTTTATCACAATTTTATATACACTATCAATATATACCTTTCCCACACACACATATCCTCTTTGCATTTGAATAAACTTCCCATTATACCCATTCCTACTGAAAACGGCAATTTTTATGTGTTCAAGAAAATTCTTGTCCTAGCCTTCTCATCCAACATCGGATTATATATTTTTTTGGTTTTGGTTTGTGTTTTTTTAGATGATGTTGGATTATAGTTTTTCCAGCTTTTTCCCTTACATATTTAGCCGTTTTTTTCCTAAGAATATACCTTGACATCCGAATCCCCCCATGAGGTGGATAGGATAACTTATATAGAGCATAGCCCTAGGAATGTTCCCAGTATTTTTATGCATTCAGGGCTTGCAAAGACTCTTCACATTGTTTTTAAGTTTTGTAAATTTTTTCAGTACGATTAATTGTTATATTTTATATCATTAAAGGTTATACCCCAGTTTAAAATATTTTAGAAAAAAATGATATACTCTTTCTTTTGCAATTTTTAATTTATTTTTATGCTGTGGTCTCCGTAGTAGCCCCGTGAATAGCTGCTTCACAAATGATGTAAATTAAGCCGCCCTCTTTGCTCACCTGTAGCAATACAGGGAGGAGTAAGATGGCCTCCATTCGGCAACGAACACGGAGCACCAAGATGGCTGACGGCAGCCTATCTGTTGCCATGACAAGGGCTGGCTATAAGAAGACCGGGAGTGCGCCGTGGTGACGCCGCTCCAGCAGACGTCGATGACGAAACGCGTAGGGCGGGTCCATTGCGTCACAGCGTCACTTCCGGTTTGAGACTCTACCGCCGTGGAACGCGGAAGCTTCCCGGCGATTGCAACTGATGCGAGGCAGCTACCGCGGCTCCATACAGTGAGTGGATGCTACGTTCTTTTCACTGCAGTTTTTGATTGTATACTTCACGAGGCTCCCCCTTTCTTCTTCTCCCCATATGGATATTCGCCATTTGGTGCTTGGCTGATTGTGGAGAGGGGACCTGTGAGGATCCATCTTGCCTGAACATTTGCTTAGGGCAGGTTGTATATACAGCGCGACACCTAGTGGTCACACAGGTGATTGCAGCTGGTTTTCTTTTTGTTGGTTTATTTTTCACCAGGGTTAAATCCCTGACTTCACCTTTCTTCACTTAAATGGTTTCCACTGGCATGCTGCACCCTTGACAGTAACATTGCCAGAAATACTCACCAATATTTGTTTTTCTCACAGTTGATGATTTTATTATTTGTATATCACAATAAAAAACACTGTCTATGCTATTTATTTGTTGCACTTTAGCACTTTCTGGGTTTTATCCATCACATACCAGGTAATTTATTTATAATCACTTGACACACAGTGTAGATATCTTTAATAATTTTTTTGGGATACACCCCCTCATTTTAATATGGATTATAAGAGATTGCACTCTATTTTTATCTAAATATTTATTTGCACCAGGTAGCGCCGTTTACAACCTTTCTTTGCACTCCACTAATTTCTTGACCCCTTTTGGGGTTCGGTTGTTGGCCGCTTACACCTGTTACTCCTTCACGCTTCACCGCACACTCCATAGCGCTGGTCAATTCTTGCTTTTATATATCCTACAGAATGACCTGGACAAAATTACGGAGTGGGCAACGACATGGCAAATGAGGTTTAATGTGGAGAAGTGTAAGGTTTTGCACTTGGGGACCAAAAACATAAAAACACAATACACGTTAGGAGGGGAACCCTTGGGGGAATCAAAAATGGAGAAGGATCTGGGAGTCTTAGTTGATGATAGATTAGGCAACAGCATGCAATGCCAAGCGGCAGCTTCCAAAGCCAACAGAATATTAGCATGCATAAAGAAAGGGATGTATTCCAGAGATAAGACTATAATCCTTCCACTTTATAAAACTCTGGTCCGACCGCATCTGGAGTATTCTGTCCAGTTCTGGTCGCCAGTCCTCAGGAGGGATGTGTTGGAGCTGGAGAAAGTCCAGAGAAGGGCAACTAAACTGATTAGGGGGTTGGAGGACCTTACCTATGAAGAGCGGCTGCAATCGCTCGATTTATTTTCCCTGGAGAAAAAACGTCTGAGAGGGGACATGATAGCAATTTATAAATATCTTAATGGGGATCTCAGCTTAGAAGAAAAGCTGTTCATTCGAAGGAATTGCATGAGGACTCGAGGACATACAATGCGATTAGAGGAGAAGCGTTTTAACCTCAGGCAACGTGGGGGGTTCTTTACTGTTAGGGCTACAAGATTGTGGAATTGTCTACCACAAGAGGTGGTTTCTGCGGGTAGTATGGTGACTTTCAAAAGACTCTTAGACTTACATCTCAAGGATCAGGAGATTGAGGGCTATGTTAGATGATTACAGTCACACACACCTACACAGGTTGAACTGGATGGACTATTGTCTTTATTCAACCTCACCTACTATGTAACTATGTAACTATGTAACTATGTAGCATAGGTATCAACTTTTGTCACCATGTTAAAAGGACAGCAGTATGGGTAGCATTACAGTGACTGTTATTAGTCCAGGCTCACTAAACTAGACAATGCTTGGAAAAGCAAGCCATGCAGATTGCTTTTCAGGTCCCTTTTAACATGAGCTGTCTGGTTGGGTGTGGCTGTTCATTTTTCACGCAGACCTGATAAGCCCCTCCATTCTCCTTTATGGAGTGTTATATGTAAATGGTATTGATTCATTTGAGATGCAGATTTAAACTATGTATGGCTAGGCTGAAGGTACCCAAGTTGATTGATCGATCACCTTGAGGACAATGTACAACCAGTCTGTCAGATTTGACACACACTTATCGCTAGCAGCTCTTGTAGCCACTAGCAATAATCACTGTGTTTTCCTGGCAGGGGCAGCACCGGGAGAACACAATGGCTCCGCAGGAGGGTTTCCCCTGTCTGTGTTGATGGTGGAAGCAAGGCAAAATGTTTTTCCTGCAAGCCACGGGACAAACAAATATAGTTTCTTTAATTAATCCATGATTTTGCCAAAATGGGAAAAAAAAGATGTTTGCTTTGTATATTCTTTTTTTTTTTTTTTCAAATATATCTTTTATTTTATTTTCAAACACAGAAAAACAATATTACAATACAAACCAGTTATACAGAGTTGCGACTGTTACATACATAAGAGGTCATTCCAGTCCTATCACATCAACTGTATGTCTCTTCAAAGAGATCTCTTAAATTATTAAATCTATATATCTTTCCCATCATCTGTGATCACTTCAAACATTAGGCTAATCTACTCTCAGTCTCTAGACACAAACCAAATAATAAGCGCCAAAACACCCAAAAAAAAAAAAAAAAAAAAAAAAGGAGGGAGGGGAGGGAGGAAAGGGGTAAAGACAAACAGGGGGAAAGCTCCCCCTCTCCAAATCCCTCCCTAAGGTCTCCCCCTCCTCCCCTACACCTCCCCAAGCCCCCAGATCACCTCTCTCTCTCCATCTATGTCTGCAGCAGCCTAGTCCCCTCTTCTGACAAAATAAAAGTATTCCAAAGCTCCCAGGTCTCCATATATAACCCACGTTTACACTGTGATGTCAAAACTAGGTCTTCCATTCTGTTAATCGCCTCTACCCTGTGTAGCCAATCTCTTATTGTCGGGGGATGCGGGTTTTTCCATAACGCGGGGATACAGGCCTTTGCCCCGTTTACCAAATGTCTCACCACTGACTTCACATATCTCTGTGTGGGAATATCTGACAGATGAAACAAGAAAAAAGCAGGATCTTCATAAATAGTGTATTCCGTAAATTTTTGGACAAGGGTTTTCACCTCAGTCCAATATCTCAAAAGTTTCGGGCAGGACCAAAAAATATGAAACATGCCTGCATCTTCTCCTCCACATCTCCAGCAATTCGCTGATGTACCTGGAAATATCTTATGGAGTTTATAGGGTGTATAGTACCATCTGGTCAGTATCTTAAAATTAGTCTCCTGAGTTTTAGTGCAAATAGATGTTTCAAAAACTAGCGAGAGCATCTTCTGTTTTTGTGATGCTGTGAAGATGCAGTTTAGATCATTTGCCCATTTAGTCAACCAAGACAGGTCAGGGTTGTCCAGTGGTGATATTAATAGGTTGTATAGTAGGGAGAGCGTGTGTATTAACACTCCTTCTCCTCGACAGTATCCCTCAAATTTAGACAGACTCCTTGAGTATTCTGTCGGATTTGACAGGGCACTCAGAAAGTGGTGCAATTGTATAGCCGACCAAAAGGTTAACTTAAAATCGCCCTCCTGGTTCATTAAAGTCGTTAATGTCGGCCAATTACCTGCTATCAAAAATTGCTCAACGCTTTGTATATTCTTAAGTTTGCTACATAACTAGAACATGTAACAGTGTTACATCATTGCAGGAGATTTCCCCTCACTTCCTGTCTTGGTGTCACCAGGACAGGAAGTGAGGGGAAATCTCATGCAATGATATAACCCTATTAGAAATTTTATTTCCGTCTAAAAAGTATACATAAAGTAAGCACTTGGTTTCCAAAGTGGCAAAATTATGGAGGAGTTCAAACCCCATAGTGTGATCGGGGAATCTGACGCTGTGCTCATACACTCCTCAATGTGTCTGTTCATTATGCTGTGCTGAATTATCCTGGATTCGCAATTCCTGCAAGAGTTGCACATGGTATGTGGGAGATGCGAATTTAATGTGGCAGAATTATCCACACAATCACACATAATCCTTTTTAAAGGTCCCCAGCAGAATTTGATGGCATAGTGGTTCACAGCAGTGCCATCAGATTCCAGTTAGATCTGTAAATCAACAAAGCAATGGGATCTGGGGGTGTATTTAACTTGCAATGGACACCCCCATTCATTATCATATGGCAGTGTGAGATGCGTGTGTTGGGAATGTGATCCATTAAGACAAGTGATTATACACTCATGTGTTTCGTTTAGAGGTGATTTGTTCAAGGCAATCCTTTGAAGTCATGACCATTCCAGATTTTTGTGATCACTGATTCCATCTCAGGTGAACCAATTAGCTGCTGTGTGCAGATCCAGCTAATGATGGTGAGAGTGTCAGACAAGACAAACGCAGAGCTTGCAGTGTGTATGTATGTTTTTAAGGCAATAATTTTTGGCATAATTTATTTAGGGAATATAATGTTTCTAATCTTGCTTATATGAAAAGGGGCAATCCATTTGGCTTTATGTAGACAGATTCCAAAGTGTCATGGCAATCTGTCAGAGATAATTGTGTTTCATTTTGTGTAAAAGTAGAAAGCAAGCAAATCTATCTATATACAGGCATACCCCACTTTAAGTATACAATGGGACCAGGGCATGTATGTAAAACGAAAATGTACTTAAAGTGAAGCAATCCCTTTTTTGTTTTCTCAATGCATGTAAATACATCAGCTCTGTAGTAAATTTTGGGCACCTTGACATGGCCTTGCTCCCAAACCATGTGGGAGCATGTTAAGGGGATCCAGGACTATGACATGCTAGATTACCTAGGCAAGCTGGCCAGCAACAAAAAGGATATGTTGTAGTCCTGGGTACCCTCTCGGTGCTCCCTAAGTTTGTTATCCCTGTCACTTATGGTTTGTGAGCAGTGTCATGCCAAGCTGAGTCCTTACTCACGAGTGTATGTAAAGTGAGTGTACTTAAAGCAGGGTATGCCTATCTATATCTAAAGTTCCTAGATGTGAACCTGTTCCCTACTAATATATATATATATATATACACACACAATATATATATATATATATATATATATATATATATATATATATATATATATATATACACACACACACACACACACACACACACATATATATATATATACACACACATAGAGTAGGGAACAGGTTCACATCTAGGAACTTTCTATAACAGGAAGCTTCTATCTCACGTCTAATAGGCAGAAAGTGCATGCGCAGATCTGCAGACCAAAAGTTAACTGCACACCCGCTAGATAAGCGACACCCCCCCCCCCCAGCCACCATCCCCCCCATCTCGCACATTCACCCCCCCCTCCTTCTTACCTTACAGATAAATGCCACAATCTCGTGGGTAAAGAGCGCAGGAGCCATTATGAATTAACTTGCCGAACGAACTGTACTGTTTCCGTTTCCTAAGTCAGTTTTTGAGATTTTTTAAAAGCTAGTCATCTCCAAATTCTTCTCCACACCGTCCACAGTGATTTGGGGATTTTTGGGGGTACAGGGGAAAATTTGGCAAAACATTAGTCGAGCTTTTAGCTGGCGTGTTTTTAAGTCCCGCTCTAAACTTGTAGCATCTTAATGAATCTCACAGTTGGCGTTATTTTCCGCCAGCCGTTCTTTGAATACCAATTTCAGACTTAAAAATCCCGCCGAAACGCCAATTCGCCGTACTATGAATCAGGCCCTATGCCACAATTTAATTTTTTTTAACCCAAAAGGGTGTATATTGAATAGTGGAATAGAAAAAAGTGTATAAAATTTAAAATCACTCAATAGCACATGTGAACACAGCAGTGTCTTATGTCAGTCAGCTCTGCTGCAGGCTATGAAGAGAAAAAAAAAAGAAAATTCCCCTTTAAGTTTGTCATTTTTAAATAGATTAGTACAGACTATGCCACAATTTAATTTTTATAACCCAAAAGCGTGTATATTGAATAGTGGAATAGAAAAAAGTGTATAAAATTGAAAATCACTCAATAGCACATGTGAACACAGCAGTGTCTTATCACAGTCAGCACTGAAGCAAAAACGCTGCACACAACTGACTGATAAAAATAGATTTTTTTCTCCCTCCTCCTCCTCCTCCTCAGCGGACTTAACTGAGGGCAAAAAGATTGTGTTCACTGCACCACCCCCCACACAGCAAAATCGATGTAGAACACTGACCCTGCCTATTCTCTAGCCTGTCCCTAATATGATCGATAAGATCGTTCACTGGCACTGCACAACCCCCCACACAGCAAAATCGATGTAGAACACTGACCCTGCCTATTCTCTAGCCTGTCCCTAATATGATCGATAAGATCCTTCACTGGCACTGCACAACCCCCCACACAGCAAAATCGATGTAGAACACTGACCCTGCCTATTTTCCAGCCTCGCCCTAAAATGCTCTAATAACTCTCCCTGCCTGCACTCCGACCTGACCCTGCATTCTTTTCGGACACAATTTTTCACAGAAACACTGTCTTTCCCTAATCAGCAGCCAGCACGTATGATGTGTGCTCTGTCCCTAAACTACAGCAGAATGACGCAGCGTGCTGGGGCTCTTGAACTTATAAAAACATGGTCACATGCTTCAGATGGCCAATCACAGCTACTAATACATTAGTAGGCATGCAAAAAATTTGGGGGAGCATACCCATGCATTTCTAAAGCTGGTGCAGCTATGAAGCAAAAGACATGTATATTAAAAAAGAGTAGCGCACACATGCAAAAGAAATTACTACCAAATTTGAAGACAATCCATAAATTAAAATGGGGATTTGGTCCCACCATATGGCCATATAGTGCTCAACCCACCACTACGTCAAAGTACCCCATTATCAGTGGGTCCTACACTATCCATGAGAAAGAGATGAATCCAGCCTTTCTAACCCTTGGAGATAATACTCCTTGCTGGGAATGATGTGCAAATGCACTACAGGGGACTCCTCCTATATCCACTTGATAGTGGACACTGATAGAGTACAGGTGTGTGTGTGGGGGGGGGGGTGTGATGGGTTGCTCAACCTCTTTTTCATGGATAGTGTAGGACCCACTGATAATGGGGTACTTTGACGTAGTGGTGGGCTTGAGCACTATATGGCCATATGGTGGGACCAAATCCCCATTTTAATTTATGGATTGTCTTCAAATTTGGTAGTAATTTCTTTTGCATGTGTGCGCTACTATTTTTTAATATACATGTCTTTTGGTTCAGCGCTGCACCAGCTTTAGAAATACATGGGTATGCTCCCCCAAATTTTTTGCTTGTTTATTATGTATTCGGTCTGACCAGACTACCGAGGTTGAGCAACCCATCCCAACCCCCCCCCCCCCACACACACACACACCTGTACTCTATCAGTGTCCACTATCAAGTGGATATAGGAGGAGTCCCCTGTAGTGCATTTGCACATCTTTCCCAGCAAGGAGTATTATCTCCATCTCTTGGACAACGTTTGTTGTACCATTCATTTTCTCTTTTTTTTTTTTGTATATTACTAGGATTATGGCACCTAAGGGGTAGCTCCCAATTCATATCTAGTATTATCTCCAAGGGTTAGAAAGGCTGGATTCATCTCTTTTTCATGGATAGTGTAGGACCCACTGATAATGGGGTACTTTGACGTAGTGGTGGGCTTGAGCACTATATGGCCATATGGTGGGACCAAATCCCCATTTTAATTTATGGATTGTCTTCAAATTTGGTAGTAATTTCTTTTGCATGTGTGCGCTACTCTTTTTTAATATACATTAGTAGGCATGGCTGGGATGGCTTAAGGCACACCAGTTAAACGCTTGTTGATTGGCTGTTAAAAGCGCGCCATTACATACAAAACAGGAAATAAAATGACCGAACACTGATTTTAAACCCGAACATACAGTAACGTTTTCGGGTCCGTGTTCGGGTAACAAAAATCCAATTATTCGGTACGAACATGAATAATACAGTCCGTGTTCACTCAACACTACTTATGAATTGACAACTTCGTGTAAAAAAAAAAAAAAATGCGTTTTCATTTTCTTTCCACATTTTCCAAAAACTTGTTGGAAAAAAATTACAAGTTCAAAAGAATATACATTGGGGTGTTTGCTTTCCAAAATGGGGTCATTTTGTGGGTAATTCCCTTGTCCTGGTGCTCCAGGGCCTTCAAAAGTGTAATAGGTCATTAGGAAATTATATGTGTAATTTATGCTCCTAGAACACCTGTCGGTGCTCCTTGCATGTTGGGCCTCTGTATGTGGCCAGGCTGTGTAATGCCCCATACACACGTTCAAATAATCGTACGACTTATCGTTCGCATTTTGTTGCATGATACTAACATCGAATTCAACAATGCATACAAACCGGGCCAGGCTTTTTCGGGGTTATTTTAGTGTTTGAGCATGCGCGGTCTTTGTCGATCGGTTTTTAGCGGACGCATAGTGTACTGATGAAACGATTGTCGTTCGCGAGGCTGTCGTACGACAGAAGTTTTCCTGTTTGTCCCTTCGGATTTTGTTGGACCAACTGTCGTGATTGGCTGTCGAAAGCTGTGTACTAACGATCAGGTCGAAAGCGAGTTTTGTCGTCCGATTATCTGAACGTGTGTACGGGGCATAAATACCAGGGAGAGACGCATGCCAGCCACTAAAGAAAAGGGGGGCAATCAGACTAACACAGCAATTAGAGATGGTGGGATCCAGTAGGTTTAGTTACACTTTAACAATTAGCATTTAATACTAAACTCCAGGAATCAATAAAAAATACAAGAAATACAGTTATGAATTTAAAAAAAAAAGCATAAACAAGCACTAGTAGGGCAAAACAGTGGCTACGTGGTTAGCACTTCTGCCTAATGGTACTATGGTAGTCAATTTGAATCCAAACCACGGCACTACCTGCCTGGAGTTTGCATGTTCTCCCAGCGCATGGGTTTCCTCTAGATACTCAGGTTTCCTCCCACCCTCCAAAGACATGCTGGTAGGTTAATTAGCTCCTGTCTAAATTGGCCCTAGTATGTGTACTGTATGTATGAATGTGAGTTAGCCCTTACTGTAGATTGCAAGCTCCTTGAGGGCAGGGACTGATGTGAATGTATAATAAATATATAGTATGTGTGTAAAGCGCTGGCTAAATTGACAACGCTTTAAAGGTACCTGTAATAAACAAACTGCAAAAAAAAAGAAAAAAAGCTGCCTTCAGAAAAAGGGGTATAACACTTAACTCTCCAACAGGCAATGAGTGATATATCAAAGAGCTCTGGCAGTCAAAGAATCCTCAGCATCTAGTTAGGTGTGTGGGTGTGTAGTGGATGCTTGTTATCTCTCATGCTCTGTGGATCCATCCGCCAGGCCATATATCACACAGCTTACCTGTGCAGCAGCTTTTAGAAGAAAAGCACTATGAGGCCATCAGGTATGCTGCAGTGCACACATGCTTACTGTTGCCAACATGTGTGCACTGCAGAACTGTTGAAAAGAGCAAATGGATAAACCCATCTGGCTACTGCTGACCCTCCATATCCTGTACGGAATCTGGATAGGTGACCTGGTTGTACTTTTTTCTAAAGTGGAACTATGGGCAAAAATGACACCAGTCACTGCATTATCTGTCCCACCTGCAAAATAATAATGATTTACTATTGGTTCTATTATTTTCCCCATTTCCTTTAATAGGGTGACAACAATGTTTTACAGTAAAAGTGCACAGAAATGTCGCCGATGGGACAGGGTAATCTTAAATCTTTATGTAGCATTAAAAAGACTTTATAAAATCCCTTCGCGCCTAAGGGTAAGACACATCTTAATGCCTAAGCCCAATTTGATGTAAACAGAAGCCGGTCATGGGCTTTTCTTATATTTAGTGTGAGGAAAGAAAAAAATAAAGCCAATCACTGGCTTCCTTAAGAGGGACATCAGTCCCACGCTGTCGCCAACAATGCTGCTAACCAGTGCCACCTACCAGTGCCCATCAGTACTGCTAATCAGTGCCACCTATCGGTGCCCATCAGTGCTGCCAATCAGTGCCTCCTCATCAGTGCTGCCAATCAGTGCCTCATCATCAGTGCTGCCAATCAGTGCCTCATCATCAGCGCACATCAACGAAGGAGAAAAATGACCTGTTTGGAAAACAAAACTATAAATATCATGCATATATTTTTTTGTTCAGAGGGAGGAATAGTGCCTCTTCATTGGTGTCAGTGGAAGGAAAAGTGTCCCATTGTGGGTGTCAGTGGGAGGAATAGATATATTTACAGTTTTTCATGATTTGGCTTTAATTACCGTGTCATTTTCATCAGGAACTCTTATAATACAATAGCTTCCTATGTATTTTCTCTTCACAAGTATATTTTTGTATATTCTATGGTTACAGAAAGATAACTTTTTTTTTTTTTTTTCCACAAACCACATTTTCCATTGAACTCTGTTTGACTTGGCAATAAGCCACCGCAACTATGACAATGTTAACTGAACATTGCTACATTATGCTTGACTAACGAATACACAGCTTTTCCAAATACTTATGGTTTTCTGACTAAATTCTGATATTGCAGTGGTTTTCGGACTGTGGGGTAATTAGAATTAGTACAATCTAGAAACAGATCTTTAATAGTTCCTCAGTTGCATAACTGTTAGGTAATATGTATTGTCAATAGCAGACTTGTATAAAGTACTCAAAATTTCTACTTGAGTAAAAGTACAAGTGCTCGATCAAAAAGTGACTTGAGTAGAAGTGGAAGTGCTCGAAGAAAAAGTTACTTAAGTAGAAGTACTAAAGTATTCAACATTTTTTTTACTTAAGTATTGCAAGTAGTTTTTTCAAAAAATTTGCTACTTAAGTACTAAAAGTAAAAAGTACCAGTAGTTTTGAAAAAAAAATTCTACTCAAGTACTGAAAGTAGAAGTACAAGTACTGTGTTATGTAGTTATTAAAGAAAGAAGTCAAAAGTTTGAACATCATATTGTTTTTTATTATTTCAAATGATTTATTCAAATGATTAACCTGTGTTTGTTAGTAGTTTCTTGATGCTCTTTAAGCGCTGTAGCACCATTTATTTGTTTGTTTCATATTTTCTTTTTATTGGAAAGATTTGGTATAGCAGCTTTTATTATACACAGCCTTTATTTTCGTATATGCCCTGATTTACAAATGACATTATACACATTTTTTTGAGCTTTATGCAACCTGCCATCTACTGTTCTGGTAGTGGTCATTTTTTTAAAAGTAACGAGTAACTATGCAGCACAAAAAAAAAATACTTGAGTAGAAGTATCGAAATCATCGAAAAAATGTAGTGAAGTAAAAGTAGAAGTAGGAGAAAAAAAATTCTACTCTAGGAAAGTACAGATACCGCATTTCGGTACTTAAGTACAGTACTTAAGTAGTTCTACTTCGTTACTATACATCTCTGGTCAATAGTAATTATAGTGGACCTATCATGCTTACATTGAGGGCAGATATTTTTAGGAGGAAATAATATTTATAAAACCTCATCATGGCTAATTATATATTATATACACACACGCGCGCGCGCACACACACACACACACACACTATCACAGTATATTGTCACTGTACTATGGTGTCCTCCCACCATCTAAACATATATTTCCATTTTAATTCTACCTACAATATGGCCTAGAGCAGTGGTCTCCAAACTGTGGCCCAGGGGCTCTTTGCTTTCCTTCATCTGGCCCTTGGGGCACTGATACGAGACACTATTCTGCCAACTGACACCAATATGGTTTTCTGACTAAATTCTGATATTGCAGTGGTTTTCGGACTGTGGGGTAATTAGAATTAGTACAATCTAGAAACAGATCTTTAATAGTTCCTCAGTTGCATAACTGTTAGGTAATATGTATTGTCAATAGTAATTATTACATACATAGTTTACATAGTAGGTGAGGTTGAATAAAGACAATAGTCCATCCAGTTCAACCTGTGTAGGTGTGTGTGGCTGTAGTCATCTCACATAGCCCTGAATGTTCTGATCCTTGAGATGTACGTCTAAGAGTCTTTTGAAAGCCACCACACTTCCCGCAGAAACCATCTCTTGTGGTAGAGAATTCCACAATCTTGTAGCTCTAATAGTAAAGAACCCCCCACGTTGCCTGAGGTTAAGACGCTTCTCCTCTAATCGCAATGTATGCCCTCGAGTCCTCATGCACTCTCTACGACTGAATAGCTTTTTTTCTATGTCGAGATCACCATTGAAATATTTATAAATTGCTATCATGTCCCCTCTCAGGCATCTCTTCTCCAGGGAGAATAAATCAAGCGATTGCAGATGCTCTTCATAATTAAGGTCCTCCAATCCCCTAATTAGTTTGGTTGCCCTTCTCTGGATCCTCTCCAGCTCCAACACATCCCTCCTGAGGACTGGCGACCAGAACTGGACAGAATACTCCAGATGTGGTCGGACCAGAGTTTTATAAAGTAGAAGGATTATAGTCTTATCTCTGGAATACATCCCTTTCTTTATGCATGCTAGTATTCTGCTGGCTTTGGCGGCTGCCGCTTGACATTGCATGCTATTGCCTAGTCTATCATCTACCAAGATGTATTGTGTGCGTGTATTGTGTTTTTATGTTTTTAGTCCCCAAGTGCAAAACCTTACACTTCTCCACATTAAACCTCATTTGCCATGTCGTTGCCCACTCCGTTATTTTGTCCAGGTCATTTTGTAGGATATCTACTTCATGCTGTGTAGATATTGCTCTGCCCAATTTTGTGTCATCCGCAAAAACTGATATAAAACTACTGATCCCACCCTCGATGCTGTTTATGAATAAATTGAACAGGGTTGGTCCCAGGACTGAGCCTTGGGGGACCCCGCTTACCACCTCAGACCAGTCTGAGTATGCGCTGTTTATTACCACCCTTTGGAAACGCCCTTTTAGCCAATTCCGTATCCAAGGGCAAACCCTGTGGTCGATACCTGCAGACCTTATTTTATAAATTAGGCGCTTGTGGGGAACTGTATCAAACGCCTTGGCGAAATCCAGGTACACCACATCCACTGGTCTGCCCCTATCTAGCTCACAGCTCACCTCCTCGTAGAATGTTAAGAGATTGGTTTGACAAGAACGCCCACTTGTAAACCCGTGCTGATTACTCCTGATGATGTTGTTGTCTTTAGCAAACTCTACGATATAGTCCCTTATCATCCCCTCCAGAAGTTTACATAGTATTGATGTCAGACTGACAGGCCTATAATTACCCGGGACATGCCTCTGCCCTTTTTTGAATATCAGTATCACATTAGCTTTCCTCCAATCCCCTGGTACATTTCCTGTCATAATACTATCAGCAAAGATCAGGAACAGTGGTCTAGATATAACCTTACTGAGTTCATTGAGTACTCTCGGATGTACGCCATCCGGGCCTGGTGATTTCTTTGTGTTAATTTTATCCAGCCTTTTCCTGATTTCACCCTCTGTTAGCCATAGCGGCAAGTCCTGTGTAATACTATTGACCATACAGTCATGGTCAGTGTACCCCTCCTTTTCCTGAGTAAAGACTGATGAGAAAAAGGCATTCAGCACGGTTGCCTTTACAGTGTCCTCTGTAACCATCCCCCCATCTTCGTTAATTATGTGTGCAATATGCTCTGCCCTAGCTTTTTTGCTGTTGATATATTTAAAGAATTTCTTTGGGTTCTTTATACTATCCTCCGCTATTTGTCTCTCAAAGTTGATTTTAGCCATTATTGATTTCGTATTTACTTTTCTTATTTGCCTCCTTGTATTGCTCGAAAGCCGATACTGTGCCCTCTGATTTATATTTCTTGAAGGCCATTTTTTTTCCCATACGTTTTTTAACATTACGGTTTAGCCAGCCAGGTTTGGCCTTGTCTCTTCTAAATTTATTTCCCATTATTAAACCCCCACAATTATAGTGAACCTATCATGCTTACATTGAGGACAGATATTTTTAGGAGGAAATAATATTTATAAAACCTCATCATGGCTAATTATATATATATATATATATATATATATATATATATATATATACACACACACACACACACACACACACACACTATCACAGTATATTGTCATTGTACTATGGTGTTCTCCCCCCATCTAAACATATATTTCCATTTTAATTCTACATTACAATATGGCCTAGAGCAGTGGTCTCCAAACTGCGGCCCAGGGGCCAAACGTGGCTCTTTGCTTTCCTTCATCTGGCCCATGGGGCACTGATACGAGACACTATTCTGCCAGCTGACACCAACAATGGGGCACCATTTCTCCCACTGACACCAATAATGGGGCACGTTTGCTCACAATAATACTAAATTTGGTGATGTTTACTCCCACTGATGCCAGGAAAATTTCCACTCCCGCTGGACACTTTCTGACCCACCAAAATTCTGGAGGACAATAAACTGCCCCTTTGTTTAGAAAGTTTGGAGACCCCTGATCTAGAGTGTAGGAGTGCTGGAGTGAAAGTTAGTGTGACAGACTATGAGCAATGCTGTAAAGCATGGGTGTCCAACCTTTTGGCCTCTCTGGGCTACATTGAGTGTAGAGAAATTTTCTCGGGCCGCATATAAAATATATACTATAGTTAAGGCAGGTAATAAAATGCCACCGCGTCCCCCGCACTAATTTAACACAACTAGTGGATGATCAAATTAAATGGAATCAGTATACAGAGGTTTACTTCTTCTGAGAGACAATAAAGGAACACTCTAACCACCATGACCACTTCAGAGTGATTTGAAGTGGTCATGGTGGTAGGAGTCAGAAATACTGCACATGCTCGCCTCCTCCCCTCCCCTCAGCCTCTGCCTACCTTTAGTTGGAAGCCCCCGTGGCCATGCCCCCGATCCCCTTCCTCCCTAGCAAAAAAAGATTGTCAGGGGGCAGTGGGCCCTTGGGCCCCAGGTTGGACATGCCTGCTGTAAAGTAAACAAATTAATTTAAATTGATTTCTAGGGGTTACTTCATATTATACTGATCAATTTGTTTCTTTCGACATTTTTTTTTCCTTTGTCTTTTAGTTTCCAGTAGGGTTCATTCACAATGGATGCATTGGCACATTTTTGTCAACATAAAGACCTGTAAAAAAAACTAGGGTATATAAACAGGAGAAATTTGCATGTTGCAGTGTGTTGATATGTGCTGGTTTGGTAACGCACACCCTACTTTTTTTTTTTTTTTCTTTAAGCGCAGCCTTTGCCATACAATAGATTTTTCACATGTTCCAGAAAGTAAGGAGAAAAAGGCATGTTAAAATGCACTGCAACACAGCATACTAATGCACATGAACGTGTGTGTTTACCTACGCTCAAGGCACACCTTGCATTATGAATGGACATTTACTGTGCAATGCATTGCCATTTACTTAATATATGCTATTTATCTCAGTATTTGCCTGGAATACAGTTTTAAGTAAAAAAATATCAAAATGAGGGGAATTAACAAAAAATGGTGCAAGCATAATGCTTGTACCACTCTTCTAAACTCAAAAAATAGAGCAGATGCTGCTCCCAATAAACAAATAGGGAGCAAAGCTATTTTTAATTTTTACTAATCTACTCTGTGTCCTATACTGTGACAGACACAGAACAGTACATCTGGAGCTGCATGCCCTGGATTCCTCTGCCCATCCCAACACCCCACCCTGTCACATCCCGTACACCTAGTCCAACCTGGCAGAGGTCGGCAGTAGTTTTCTGTACTGAAACTGCCACAATCTCTTTGTTATTAAATCCCAGAACCCACTCCTTTTTTTTATTCTACTCTAAAATTGAAACTGGCATAGATAACCTAAAAGAGGTCTCTCTGCTTAGTTAACCACTTCTGGACCGGAAGGATTTGCCCCCTTAACCACTTGAATACCAGGCCATTATAAAATGAAGCCGGCAGGAAGTCTTTGCAGATACGGGCCGCCGTCATATGACGTCATATCCCTCGGACTGAGCCCAACCCCGATCAAAGGTAAACAGCCAATGAAATTGGCTGTTTACCACGTGATCGGCTGTGTCAATCACAGCCGATCACATGAGCGGCTCCAGTGCGAGCCGCTCGTTCTCTCTTCAATGAGCGCCCCCCGGGGCGCGCAGCGCGGCGATCAGGGACGAGGCCCTCAGACAGAGCCCGATCTAGGTAAAGAGCCAATGAAATTGGCTTTTTACCACGTGACCGGCTGTCAATCACAGCCGGTCACAGAATGTCAACAGAGAACACGGTAACTAGCTGTCACCGTGTTCTCCTCCTCACACACTGATCCTGTGTGAGGAGGAGATTGCGGTAACAGCTAGTTACCAATTACAGTGCACCCCAAAACACACTGATTGCCCCCCCAATAAAGAGCACCTGTCACTAGCCCATCAAAGTACCCGAGTACCTGTCAGCAGCCCATCAGAGTACCCGAGTACCTGTCACCAGCCCATCAGGTACTCTGATGGGCAGGTGACAGGTATTCGAGTACTCTGATGACGGGTACTCGGGAACTCTGATGACGGGTACTCGGGAACTCTGATGACAGGTACTCGGGAACTCTGATGACAGGTACTCGGGAACTCTGATGACAGGTACTCAGGTACTTTAAGTACCGGTCATCGGAGTACCCGAGTACTTGTCATCAAAGTAGCCGAGTATCTGTCATCGGAGTACCCAAGTACCCGTCATCGGAGTACCCGAGTACCTGTCACCAGCCCATCAGGTACTCTGATGACAGGTACTCGGGTACTCTGATGGGCTGGTGACAGGTACTCGGGTACTCTGATGGGCTGGTGACAGGTACTCAGGTAATCTGATGACAGGTACTCGGGTACTCTGATGGGCTGCTGACAGGTACTCGGGTACTCCGATGACAGGTACTTGGGTACTCTGATGACAGGTACTCGGGTACTTTGAGTACCTGTCATCGGAGTACCAGAGTACCTGTCTCCAGCCCAGAGTGCCTGAGTACCTATCTGCACCCCATCAGATTACCCGAGTACCTGTCTCTAGCCCATCAGAATACCCAAGTACCTTTCTGAAGCCGATCAGTGTACCTGAGTACCTGTCATCGGAGTACCCGAGTACCTGTCTCCAGCCCAGAGTGCCTGAGTACCTATCTGCACCCCATCAGATTACCCGAATACCTGTCTCTAGCCCATCAGAATACCCAAGTACCTTTCTGAAGCCCATCAGAGTACCCGAGTACCTATCTGCAGCCCATGCCTCCTATATTATGTGTTGGGGTGTTTGCTTTCCAAAATGGTGTAATTTTGTGGGGGTTTCCTTTGTCTTGGTATTCCAGGGCCTTCAAAAGTGTGATTCAAAAGGTTGTAATGAAATTATACGTGTAATTTATGCTCCTAGAACACCTGATGGTGCTCCTTGCATGTTGGGCCTCTGTATGTGGCCAGGCTGTGTAATGCCCCATACACACGTTCAGATAATCTTACGACTTATCGTTCGTATTTTGTTGCATGATACTAACATCGAATTCAACAATGCGTACAAACCGTATGATTTTTGTCGTACGATTCTGGAAAAGCTTCCTGGTTGCTTAGCTATGTATCAGATGGTTCAAAACAAAAACAATGGCAGCCAGGCTTTTTCGGGGCTATTTTAGTGTTTCTGAGCATGCGCGGTCTTTGTCAATCGATTTTTAGCAGACGCATAGTGTACTGATGAAACTATTGTCGTTCGCGAGGCTTTCTTACGACAGAAGTTTTCCTGTTTGTACCTTCGGATTTTGTTGGACCAACTGTCGTGATTGGCTGTCGAAAGCTGTCTACTAACGATCAGGTCGAAAGCGAGTTTTGTCGTCCGATTATCTGAACGTGTGTACGGGGCATAAAAGTCTCACACATGTGGTATTGCCATACTCAGGAGGAGTAGCAGAATGTATTTTGGGGTGTAATTGCAAGAATGCATATACTGTGTGTGAGAAATAACTTGTTATTATGACAATTTTGTGTAGAAAAAAAAAATGATTTCTTTATTTTCCCAAGAATTGTGGGAAAAAATTACAACTTCAAAAAAACTCACCATGCCTCTTACTAAATACCCTGGGATGTCTACTTTCCAAAAAGGGTAATTTGGGGGGGGGGGGGGGGTATTTGTACTGTCCCGACATTTCAAGGCCTCAAGAAATGAGATAGGCTGTCGGTACATCAGGTGTGATCAATTTTCAATGATTCGCACCATTGTTTGTAGACTCTATAACCTTCACACAGACTAAATAATACCACTAATTTGGGTTATTTTTACCAAAGATATGTAGAAGTATAAATTTTGGCCCAAATTTATGAAAAAAAATTACTTATTTGCAAAATTTTATAATAGAAACTAAAACAAAATGTGTTTTCAAAATTTATATCGCAAAAAATAAAAAACCCAGTGGGGATTAAATAATACCAAAAGAAAGCTCTATTTGTGTGAAAAAAATGATAAAAAATTTGATTGGGTACAGGTTTGTATGACTGAGAAATTATCATTCAAAGTGTGAGAGCGCCGAAAGCTGAAAATTGGTCTGTGCAGGAAGAGGGTGTAACTGCTCTGTATGGAAGTGGTTAATGACCAGGCCATTTATTGCGATTTGGCACAGCGTTACTTTAACGGACAATTGTGCGGTCGTGCAACGCTGTATCTAAATAAAATTGATGTCCTTTTTTCCCACAAATAGAGCTTTCTTTTGGTGATATTTGATCACCTCTGCGATTTTTTTTTTTTTTTTTGCACTATAATAAAAAAAAAAAAAAGAGCGAAAATTCTGAAAAAAAGAAACAATATTTTTCACATTCTGCTATATAACATTCCCAAAAAATATTTTAGGCCAATTTGTTTTCTGCTACATATTTTTGGCAAAACAAAAAATCGTAATAAGCCTATTTTGATTGGCTTGCGCAAATATTATCGCGTCTACTAAATACGGGAAAGATTTATGTCATTTTTATTGTTTTTTTTTTTACTAGTAATGGTCTGCAATTTTTAGCGGGAGTGTGACATTGCCGCAGTCAGATTGGACCCCTGACATTTTTTACACTTTTGGGGGGGACCAGTGACATTACTACAGTAATCAGTGCTAAAAATATGAACTGTTACTGTAATAAGGACACTGGCAAGGAAGTGGTTAACACTGTGGGTGATCAAGGGGTTAAATGTAAGCCTAGGGGAGTGTCTCTAACTGTATGGGGGATGGGCTTTTGAAATGATCAGAGAGACTTGTGATCCTATATAGAAGGATCACAGGCGCTCTGTGATCATTCCAGAGAGAAGAACGGTCAGCTGTGTATATAATAGCTGACCGTTCTTCTCTTTCAGCGGGAAACGATCGCAGGTGGCTGGCGGCAATTGGATCCGCCGGCCCCATGCATCGGAGTCCCCGCTGCCGAGTCCCATAGCTGCAGCCGCGCGACCGACGTATAGCTACATGGCTTCGCACAGGAGGGGCTGCCTGCCACAGTAAAACTGCGGCGGGCGGTCCTTGAGTGGTTAATGTGGCACAGGGCATTTTCAGCCTGCAATGAACTTAAATACTCTGTGTTAACAGTTTACGTTAAAACCAACCAAGCGGTTCGGTTTTCACACATTTGCAAATACATTTGCAAATACATGAGTAAGCTGCAGGGCCACTTCACGGCACCCCAGTGTACTGCAGTCCTAATTCTAAAAATTTTGAGCATCTCAAAAGTTGGAGCACATATATAATAATAGATAGATTAAGGGCAGGTATGCCTGGAGGGAGCCTGCCCCTCCTTAAATGTATAGGAACGCCCTGGACACCCAGCACTAGCACAATGGCAGTGAAGGTGCCCAGTGTGTCCCCTGACCAAGTACAAACCACCCCAACCTATGGACATGGACAACCTATTGGGCACAAGAAAAGGCGACACATGTCAAAAATTAACAATCAAAAATTCCCAGTTTTTGTTACAAACATTTATTTTTGTTGTTTATTTTACAAACAGAAAAATGGGAATGCTTTAGGAAAATATTAAACAAATGCATCTCGCAGTGCATTCCTATGGGAAATACATTTAGAAGAGACAAAGCCAAGCCTGGCTGGCAAAACCGTAATGTTAAAAAACTTAGGGGAAAAAAAAATGGCATTCAAGAAATATAAATCAGAGGGCACAGTATCGGCTTTCCAGCAATACAAGGAAGCAAATAAGAAATGTAAATACCATATCAATATAGCTAAAATCAACTTCGAGAGACAAATAGCGGAGGATAGTAAAAAGAACCCTAAGAAATCCTTTAAATATATCAACAGCAAAAAAACTAGGGCAGAGCATGTTGCACACATAATTAACGATGATCGGAGGATGGTTACAGAGGACACTGAAAAGGCAACCGTGCTGAATGCTTTTTTCTCCTCAGTCTTTACACAGGAAAAGGAGGGGTACACTGACCACGACTATATGGTTAGTAGAAATTCACAGGACTTGCCGCTATGGCTAACAGAGGGTGAAATCAGGTAAAGGCTGGATAAACTTAACACAAATAAATCACCAGGCCCGGATGGCGTAAATCTGAGAGAACTCAAAGAACTTAGTAAAACTATATCTAGACCACTGTTCATGATCTTTGCTGACAGTATTATGACAGGAAATGTACCAGGTGATTGGAGGAAAGCTAACGTGATACCGATATTCGAAAAAGGGCAGAGGCATATCCCAGGAAATTATAAGCCGGTCACCCTGACATCGATAGTATGTAAACTTCTGGAGGGGATGATAAGGGACTATATCGTAGAGTTTGCTAAAGACAACATCAGCAGTAATCAGCACGGGTTTACAAATGGGTGTTCTTGTCAAACCAATCTGTTAACATTCTACGAGGAGGTGAGCTGTGAGCTAGATAGGGGGAGACCAGTGGATGTGGTGTACCTGGATTTTGCTAAGGCGTTTGATACAGTTCCCCACAAGTGCTTAATTTATAAAATAAGGTCTGCAGGCATCGACCACAAGGTTTGCTCTTGGATACGGAACTGGTTAAAA